>NC_037590.1:1266015-1566015 GCF_003073045.1 Pomacea canaliculata | reverse complement strand
AAAACTAATGACAGTACTATTAACCTGTCTGCTGCTTTAAAGTTTATTTTATGTTTGTCCCGGGATTCCCTTTACACAGAATTTCTATTCCAGGGTTTCGCGTCTGGTCGGAATAATATCACAAAAAAATTAAATCCAGTAATAAACAAGAAACGAGTTCCGATGTTTGTGATTACATATTTGACTTATTTCCGGTACGCGAGCATGTGAGAGAGAGAGAGCAAAGGTCAACCGACCTGGTGGACAGGTCAAGGACGGCCAGTGACCTCATTGCTCCCTACAGTTCCCTGACGTCTTGAGGTTGAAACCAATGGCTGTTTCCTTCTTCCGACGATTTTGTGTCTTTTCTCTCTTAGAGTCCAAAAGTCAGCTTGTCAGGGCTTTACCACGTCGTGGATTTTAACTAAAAGAGAATTTATAAACCTTCAAAGTGTTGTAGTTCTTGTCACTGTCACAAACACTGGCACTCACGTAGTTGTCTGGACATTTGAACCTTCTTTGTTCAGTTGTAAACACATAACTACATCTGCCTCCTTGCCCTGTATACATTTAATATATATGTAAATATATGTATCTATTTTCCACTAATATCGCAAAAGTAAATCAGTGACACCTCCACTAGGGGGACAGACGTTAGAACAAACTGGTGCTGCCTCCTGGAGCCAAGCGACAACATCTTTCTTTCTGTCTTGCTACTCTTGGTCATTAAGTTCTCTTCTGAGGTTAGTTAGTCTAGGTTACCAAGTTCCTTGTGAGGTAATCACTCCTACTCGGTTAGGAGAGTCCAAAAGTACAGGTTAAAACTTCGCTTATAACAGTTATTACAGAGAAAATATTGCTTAAACATACCTATATAAAAATACAATAAAAATTCAAAAGTTACAAAAATCTGAAGTACAAAAGAAATGTGATATCCGCACTTTATTAGGAAGACGCAGCCTCCACTTCCCCACACTCGGTGGTCTCACACTTGCCGTCTCTGGGAAGTGAAGCGCAACCGGCGACAGTTAATTAATTTGTCTTCCTCTCTTCTCTTCCAACTATGTAAAAAAAACACATTTTACTCATTCAGCAGGTGCGGCTCGGCCACCCGTACTGTGTCGACTTGTTAACTTTCATGTCACCTCCTCGGTGACAATAGCACTGTTAACCACTTACATCATGACGATTCCACACCGTCTGATTGTTTATACTTGTTGCCAGAGCAACCAGATGTGATACTAACAGAGGGCGAACCAGACATTACAGCGGAGACAAAGGCGATGAAGCGAAGAGAAAAATGAAATAATTTAGTATCATTTAATTGTGCACACAGTACTTCTAACCAACCACCTTAAAACAATCGTTTCATTTTGTGTTCACTTCATGCCGCTCTAATCAGCTGTCTGAAGTAAAAACAATTGTGTGTACAGACAGCTTTCTACTCTGTGGATGAGAAGTGACAGGGCTACGGGAGTTTGGAAGACATAACATGGGAAAGTTGTCGAGTTATTTTAACTTTTTCACTGTTGTGCTGAAAGTGTTTTCATTTATTTAACCTGGCGGTTGGTTGGGGACATTGCGGAGAAACATGATTTGAGAGTCTTTTCACATATCACAGTCTGAACGTGCAGGGAAACACAAACTAATGCATTACTCTTAAAAAGAGTAATCTGTTTTGGGGGATCACATGGATAGACTAGCAGCTGACAGGACGCCATCTTGTCTACTGTGGGCGATAGTCAGCAGGTCCTGTGCACAACGACCAGTCCAGTCTTTGATTTTCGTTGTCACCACCGCGGTGTGCACTACCCGCCAAGGTGTCTTGAAGAGCAGTCTTCGACAGGGTGTTGTGTCGGGTCACGTGGCCACTAAAGAGCATCTTACGTCGTTTGACTGTTGAGAGTAGAGGTTCTTGGTGTCCTACGAGTGTCGCCATCTTGTTTCCTACAAAGTTTTTCGTTCTATGTTCTCTGTAGGAGATACGGAGCAGCCTCCTCAACCACTTTTTCTCCAAGGCCTGGATTCTACGTCCGTCTCGTGTCGCATCCGTAGAGTAGGATCTGTACTACCAGGGGTTTGTACAGCTTGTACATGGTAGTGAACCTTATCTTATGGCTATGCAAGGTACTGTCCAGCTTAGCCGTTGCTTCTGTTGCAGTTACTGGTATCTGGCGCGGAGCTGCCGTCCTTGGAAAGGTTGGTGGGTACCAAGTACTTGAAGCTGCTGACCTCTTGGACGTGTAACCCGTTCCTAGAGATCTCTGCTTTGCCGCTGCCATTTATCACAACTTTGCTCATTTCAACAAATTTTTGCATCACATGCCAAAGCCTCTCGTTCTAGACTTTGTCAAATGTCTGTTAAAGGGTAACGAAGCATTGGTAGAGGTCCCACTGATGCGGAAAATGTTTTTCTATGAGGATGTGACTCTTGAAGATCTCCTTGGGCATGTTCGTGGTCTGAAGCCAGTCTGTTCTCTTGCTAGCAGTTCCTCTAGGGTGGTGCTCACACCTTCTGTATGACCTTCAGCATGACTGCTTTGAGGCTGATAGTCCTTATGGTTCTATAGTTCTGGCACTGTTTGCTGTTTCCCTTCGATACGTCTAGTAAGTGTGTCCATTGTTTAGTACATTTTTTGCGTTCCCAGTCTCTTTACTACAGGACAGTCTTTGTAGTGTCTTTGCCATCCTGTCTGAGCAGCTAAGATGGCACATTAATAACCCCTGGAGACTTTTCTCCCTTCAGACTATGTCCAGGTCTTTCGATGAAGCCCACGACGTTTAACTTAACCAAACACACGGCTGTTGGATGATGTGTACCCGGCGAAAAAAAGATTCTTTAAGAATGATCAGTACGTAATAGATAAATCCTCTCATAAATAAAAAATCCTTCCATATGTAAGCGAAACTAACCTGCTGTGTTGGAATTGCCCTCCGTCAGACACAACCCGCATCACCGAAAGCAGCACACGATTGAGAACGCGACCTTTACTAGAATATGAAATATTCACCTTGAATATAGAAACAGGATGAAGAATCACCCAGATAAACGTGAACACACATACATTGGTGTGAGCCACATTGTGCAATGGCTTCTGTGGATGCCTGTATTCTGATCATGTGTGTGACATTAATACTGTGAGGTGAGAGTCACTCATTACATGACAATCTTGTATATCACACAATGCATGGAGCCATCTAACTGACAGGATAGTGTCATGGAGTGAACACCTTCCAGCAGCCAGGACCAAACCAGGTGTGGGCTGAGCTGTGTGCACGACATTCACTGTCGCGACATTAGCAGCAGTTTCATTGTAATCGTGAGCCGACAGTTTACTGACAGCACAGCTCCGTCTGGTGGTGATGCATTTCCCACGCAAACATTCTCCATCCTTTTGTTATTCTTGACCAGACCGCTGTAACAGCCGGTAACAGGTGATGTCACAAGGACCCTTCTGGGTGTGTAAATAATATTGTGAGCGCGTGTCTTCCTTTCCAACGTCCAATGTTTCCACAGAACGGCTCTCGCTCACAGAAAGATCCCGGATGTGTCAGAGATGACTGGCCTCAACTACAAATAACCTAGAAGCCTTTATAAAATAATGTCACGTTGGCGATACATGTATAGACCGATACATACCGATGTGTTTACCTAACTTTATCCAATAGTAGGCCTTATAATTTAACGATACGCCGCTGGAAGCCTTAAAGCCAACGTTTCTTCTTGGTAAGAGGTCGACCTTTGGTAATGTAATTGAATGCTGCCTTGAAACATGGATATTTGTTATTCTTAAAATAGAAAACAATATAATGCATTACTCGCATATTAAATGTTTCACTCACTCGACCGTTGGGAACTTCGTGCTCAGTTGTGTAAACACAGGCAGACAGTAGACGGAGACTGAAACCTCAAAACCGTGTGAGCCTGTAGTAAGCTCACAGCCAGCGGTCAAGAAGAGTGACGCCCACTGTCAGTGGTTACACTCCCGAGAAATCCAGGAATGTCACAAAACAAACTCCGGTACAGTTGACTGCTGATGGCGGGCTAGTCGCGCCTGTAATATATAATAACAAACATATAAAGGTCTCCTACTATTAACTGCGACTCGCGCAATACAACGCGTGGTTACATACACAGTCCAAACCTTCTGTGCACGACTAACTCGCGGCCTGAAAGGACGGGAGGGTTGTCCCCCTTTCTGTTGGGAGAAAGAGATTATCGCCCTTAACTGTGCGCTAGTTGCAATGCATGGCCACGAGTACTTTTCAAGAAAAGCGTGCATGAGTGAGCGAAAGTTTCACTGAACCCCTGTAGTTGGAAAAAACTGAGTTTGATTATTCCCACGCCAGTCGCGAAAGAAGAGAGACTGTAGTGAATTTCTGTGTGAATCGGAATACTTCCTCACCTAGTCAAGGTATGATGATGATGATGTCGATTTGTAATGCGCAGGTATCCATTCAGAAGAATGCTCATTGCGCACAAAAAAACAAAAGAAGAAAAAATAAAGTGAACAAATATATAAAACAGCAGGAAAGTAAAAAATAGAGACAGAAGTGTTTCTTGGTATGGGAGAAGTTGTTTTTATTGCTTTGACTAGTTTTATAAACGGCGAGAGAATGGTGTGAAAACTTAATATTTGGTTGGAAGTCATGTTAATGGAAAGAGTTATTATTTGTTGTTTGTTGTAGCTAAAATTCAATATGAATATTCATAGCCAAATATGGAGGTCAGGAGTTACCTACGGGAAGGAAGGACTAATTGAAGTGTATCGTCGGCAGTCAAGTGTGTCAGCCTAGTCAGCACCTGATGTTCAGGAGTCTGCAAGTGTATCATCGTCACCCGGGTGGGTCAGCCTAGTCGGCACTCGCTGCTCTGGGGTACAGACACTGTATCGTCGTCAGCCTGACATGCTGGTCTCGTCAACCCCAGCGGCCCCAGCTTTTTCAAGGGAGATTGTTCAAGGGAGTGTATATGTGTAAGAGTGAACTTTCCAGGACTTCAACGACCGTAAGTGAGAACTTTGGAATAACAGAAATAACATTTGCTTATCTGTATTGAACGACGGAGAAGTTGAAAGTCGTCGATGACATTGATGTGGTATTTTTGTTTTACAGTCATTTACATGTAGTGATTTGAGTTACGTAGCCTTTGTTGTCCTCCCTTAAAATAAATATAAGTTCCCGCATGATATAGTGTAAGCCCACGTACAAATCTTTGTATTCTGTTGTCAGAAAGAAAAGTGTGGATGCAGGGTGTGGTCTGTGGCTAACCCAACGGTGCTCTTGTTATTTATTTTGTACTTGATAGTTATTTTTTTTAAAAAACTTGACTCGCAGCAAATTCATAGCAGACGACCTCGTGCCTGCTTTTATCCTGTTTGTTTATAGCGATTTGTTGAGAATAAGAACCAAAGCCTACAAAACAGTAGCAGAAGTGATTAAAGAGTCTGCTTCTTAATTTTACTTTGCATATAAAGGTTATTTTGCTTAGAAAAGAAACTTAGAAAAAGTTTGGATTAAAATACTCGAGATATTGGAAACTACTTCTCCAAAACTTTTTCGAAAGATCCTCATTTCTTATCTCTATAGTGATATTTTAGTCCTGTTGAAAAACAAACTTTGGAAAACCGTCAGTGTCTTACTTGTAGGTGTGAAAACTCGCGCTGCTTCTAAATGGCGGACCTCATGGAAGCTGTCAATAATTAGTCCACACCTGAGTTACAGCAAAGCTCTTTATAAAGGGATATACTGGTGATACTTGAAGCACTTCTACTACAACAACATCCAGTCACACAATCATTTCCATCAGTTCACTTGAAGAATACGTTTAAAATACCTAAAATATCTAAAATAACAACCGTTGTTTGTATGTCTCTAACGGCGATCAATTATATGTATATATTAATCGTTCTCCTTAACTAATAGGACGGCAGTAATCTAAGCACCAGCTATTGAAGGTAGTCACTGTTTAGCCATGTTTTTCAAATTATATTTGTATCACGAACCAGTCCGTGACTCCTATGTTTTTCGTAGTGTTTAACCCTTTGGTGGCTCAGTGACTAAACGTGTATGTCGAGTGTATGTTGAATGTATGAAAATATTAGACAGCAAAGCGTTAAATGTCACAAGGTGTTTGGTGAACACTGTTCACGATAGGTTTGCCTGGACAGAGTTGTAGAAAGTTACTCAGGCCAAAGATACAGAGAAAGAAAGACGTGCCGAGTCACGAGTGTACATCGTGAGTGAGATTTGTCTGTTGTCGATCGACGTTGGATACACACGTTTATGGAGTGACCTCGCCTAGACGACGTATGTCATCTTTTTATGTATTACTTCTGGGATTGTATTAGAACTTACGCAAGTTAGAAGTTGTAAACATGAGAGAGAAAGATGTGCGAATGGAAGAAAATAGTTTAGATATTGTAGTATGGTGTAACTTCCAGTTACAGCTAGGAGCTCCGTGACGTCACCGTGAATTACCTCCCCTGTGACCCCGGGAACCGACTGACCGACACAGCCAGTGTGTACAGCCAGTGTGTACAGCCAGTGTGTACGGCTTGTGTGTATGGCTTGTGTGTATGGCTTGTGTGTGTGTGAGAGATATTCGTATTTTTTATTCCTGTTGGCGAGGCATGTGGAGAGCGGCGAACTGTGAGTAAAGTACTCAAGACTGCTAGTGCGATTAGAAATATTAAGAGTGAAGATTAAGATTAAGAATTAAGATTAAGAGTTATTTTAGTGTGATTGATCGGGGAGGGTCTCGGATTGTAAACATTGTAGACAGCTATTAAGCGGTGTCTCCAAGAGAGCAGTAAGCTATGCATCATGTGGTGCAGTGTGTAAAGTCCTGAGCCATTCAACAACTTGATAACATGATTTGGACAGCCTCAGGCAATCGTTTTGTGTTTTTTGAAAGAACGCGTATTTGTCTGGTGCGAGTGTGTAGTGCCACCCGAGCCGTGACAATATTAAATATTTTAGTTATTTTGTGGGTAGATCGAATAATTGCATGTTAGCCGTTTACTTTTCTCTTTGCTGCTGTCCACCCGTCTTGGCAATCCAAGTAATATTTACTAATACTTCACTCTATGTGATAATCATAAAATAAGCCGTACTTTTGACACAGGGGAAGATTCGATGAAATGACAGGATTAAACAAATATCGCATTTTATTTGTTGGCGCAGCTCTGGCTCTAGTGGGAGGCGGGCCATTGGGCAAACAGTTGTGGGTCCTCTCCAGACCAACATAACATCGGCGGTAATATATGATAGTGTTGTGATACTGTCAATACTGCATTGGCTTCCGAATAATAGTAAAAATGGTATTAATAATAATGAAGAGCAGAAAAATATTTCATTCTAGTGAATTCACGGTCATAAATGTCATATAGTGACAAAGTCACGTGACTCACGTCCAAGTCCGTCCCACGGCCGCTGGCACACCCTGACGTAGACAACGTCGTATCACGCATGGTGTCAGAGGACAGCCCGAACAACAGAGATAATGGCGGAAGTCCTGGATTTTTTTCTCCAACATAATCGCAGTTCTTCACACGTGGCTGGTCGCCATTACACACAACACAGAACACGTCTTGGCGCAACGTGCTTTCGGGAATTGTGATACGGTAAATGTCGGATAGTCTCAGACAACCGTCATTAATATTCTTGTCGTAGGCCTCCCACCTGCCTGTTGTGTTACAGGTAGAGATCACTTTTGATAAATAACTGGCTGTCAGTCCACACTTCAAAAGATTTGCAGCTTCAGGTGGATTGTAAAGAACATCACACGTAGTCTGAGTATCTGCCGAGGCCTGACGAATGAGGTCAACTTCTGACCTTGCTGTGTACACGTACTGGAATACTTTACACGACACCTCTCGTCTCCACGTCACCAGTGAGGTGGCCCGTGACACGCGGCGCAGTCCTTGTTCCTGAAGGTTCTCTTGGTCTTCACGTCGGTCACGAGGCGAGTCATGGACAAGTCACTCACACCTTCTTCACAGTTCTTCTTGACATCATCTGATACCCAGGAGTCTGGACAACTAACAATAATTAGAAGCTTCTTCGAGACACATCCTAAAAGATGTATGGGAGTTAACATGGAGAGACTTTCAGAGCAGCACCGATCAGACAAAGAATTACAAACGCCATCACAATGGCAAGGGAAGCAATTTATAAGCTTACATTTCGGATTACGCAGAGTTCGAGTCTTCACGGGCAAGTAAGAAAGCCCGTCCCACAGTAACAGGTCAGTGATTTTTGGACTGTCGTAAATCTGGTCACAGTAAGCGTCTAAATACTCTTCCGGTGATGGAGAAGTTTCCTTCCAAGTGTAATTTTCCACAGAAATCTCAGTAAAGGTCGTCAGCATCCCTTGTCTGGCTACACCTGTGGTAACGGCTGTCCCCTCACTGACCTCAGAAGCTCGATTTGTCAGCAAAGAAGTGTCATTGCAACTAGATGACCCCAGACTACAGTCGCCATTGACCACCAAACACCACACAGACAGAAAGACGAGGACTAACAGAGCGGAGACCCGTGAAGTGCAAAGCCTCATAGTAAAGGACACCGCGAGCATCTTCAAGTCTCTCTGATCGCTGTTGAAAACACCGGAAGAAGTGTCGGCAGGTCGCTCTTTCCCAGAGAATATATAGCAAACGAGAAAATTTCCTACAACGTAAAAAATACTGAAATTGTTTCTTTATTACTTATCTTACTCCAAACATAAAAAATTATACCTTATTATAGTCCATCTAGGAATTTTCTCAGAATGATTTCTGACTCGTGCGATAATAGGTTACTCTGGGTGTGATCACGTACTCGAATTGTGTATGTGTGCGTGCGTGCATTTTCCTCCAAAAACTTACAATTATTTTTGCCTTCTTCATTCATATGGGCAAGCGCGTGCACATACAAATACAATCATCTAATTACATGTATCCAGCCCAAGAGACCTAGTGTGAGATATTATTGACAGATTGGTATAATTAACAGTTCAGCGTCTGCATGTTTACACACGACTATCTGATCAGGAATTTTTTTCAATTTTGCTTTATTTCTTTAGTTTTTCTTTCTGCCTGAAGAAGAAGGGAAAAAATAATAGATTTTATGTTTCAAAAATTTCTCTTTAAAGTTCTGAATGTTTTCTTTTTTCTTAAGGATGCTATTTGTTATAATACTATAAATGCTATAACTTAAATTAGAGGATTTTCCGACCATTGTCCAGAAGTTCTGTCTGTAATTTCTTAGCTGACAATATTAATTAAAGAGTAGGTTTTATGTCCTCAGTAATTACTGTCACTGAAGCTGTAAAAAACATCTTGATTTTGATCGACGGAAGCAGCCCCTCCCTAGCGACTTGCTTATTAAAATCCAGGTCACGATCACGCCCTCAGGGGTACCGTCCTATTAATTACTTACTTACTAGACTGGTAGTTGAACACTAATGAGTCCAAAGACATACCTACATCAATGGTTTTGATAATTTTTAACACGCCACTCCGCTGGTAGGAGAACTTTGATAATCTACAATAATCTCTGATCCCTAGTGATGGTATGTTGCTGTTTAGTAGAGGAGCTCGCGGTCTCCACTCAGTAGGGCAGCGGTTCTCAACCTTTTACTTGTGACTCCCCCCTGACGAACAAAGGTACGTCCGCGCGCCCCCCTTAGCCAGCAATGTAAGCTAATTTCACTAATACCGGTATAAGAAACTTTTTAAAAATGACCACCTTCGCGCCCCCCTTGTAAGCCCCAGGGGGGCGCGCCACACAGGTTGAGAACCGCTGGTATAGGGTTTACATTCTGCAGAACAGAGGAGGAAACCAAAATACAAGTACGTGTAGTACAACAGTGCATCCTTAGTCAGTGCGTGTGAGCGTGTGTCAGCGCGTTGGTTTGTGTTTGTGATCACCAGACGAGTCTTACAACGGAGCGAGGATATACGGCCATCCTCCATTGCAGATTGAAATAGCTTTATTCTCTAGAATATGGCTAGCAGCTAGCTTTATTCTGTAGAGGTAAAAAAAAAAGAAAGAAAGCAATATTTAGATATAAATGGTGAAATAGCAGATTTTTTCCTACCTTAAACTCAATTGCAATAACAAATTTCTTGTAGCACGAAAAGATTTGTATGACAAAGCCTCGAGTGCCACTAGATATTCAGCTCGAAATGTTTGACAGAACTGTCCTTCCAATACTTGATTACTGTTGTGAAGTATGGGCATCAGGAATTAGTGATATTTCTTAAACTACGGCTACGATTTTACGAAATGATCCTCAAAGTAAGAAAGTCCACCTCATCTTGTGTAGTGCTTGTAGAGACTGGCCGCTTCCCTGTTAATCTTCGTATTAAAAGTAGAATACTCAGTTTGGGCATTTAATTGATAAAGGACATGTAATCACTTGAGAAAATTGTAATGAGTGAGGTTATAACTGCTGTTGATCCCCATCTTGACCCGCTGTTGTTTGCCTACAGAGCTGAACGAGGTGTTTATACTAAATACTTTGTACAAACATCTGGAGAAACCCACAGCTCTTGCCAGGCTTCTCTTCGATGATTTTTCTTCTGCTTTTAACACCATGCAACCTCACTTGCTGGTGGAGAGTCTAGTTTCAGACTTTCATCTGTCTCACCAACTGACTCTCTGGATTATGGACTTCATAACAGGCAGCCGAGAGTTTCTGTTAACGGTCTTCTCTCTCATCCTGTGTCACCTGTACAGGTTGCCCTCAAGGCTGCTGCTTGTCTCCACTACTGTTCATACTGTATACTAACAGTTGTAGAAGCACTACGGATGGCTTGTACAATTTGCGGATGACACTGCCTTGCCGTCTCTTTTGTATGATAGTGAACATGTTCATAGTGGTGTTCTTCCTGACTTTGTTCGTTGGTGTGGTGAGCACTTTCTTGTCTTGAATGTCTCAGAGACTAAGGGAATGATTTAATTTCTACTTTCGGGTGAACAGGCCTGAGGCAGTCATCAGTATTATCTATGATGATGCCATCAAGGTAGTCGACTCTTATAAATATCTAGGTACTATCTTTGATAACAAGCTTAAATGGGACATCAACACTGACATGATCCTCTGTTAGAGCCAACAACATCTGTGCCTCCTACAGAAACTAAGATCTTTCTCTATCAGCTCTGTCATCCTCACTCGGTTCTATCAGTCCTTCATCGAAAGTCTCATTACTTTTTCTTTCATCTCTTGGTTCAACAGCCTCTCCCTAGGGAACAGGAACAGTCTTGCCTTCCTTGTTAATATCTGTTTTAAGATCATCGAAGCCAGGCAGAGGGACTTGGCAGTCATCAGCAAGTCCTCAGGAAGGCGTCACGCATCCTCTATATTTCTGATCGTGTGCTGACATGTGAGTTTTCACTCTTACTATTTCTGATCATGTGTTGGCCCGTGAGTTCTCACTGTTGTAGTCTGGCTGTATGTACACGATGTCTGTCTACAGAATCAATCTTCACCGCAACTCATTCATTCCACGTGCCATTCACTTGAAAACTCTGCTGGCCGTTGATTATAGGAATTTTATGAGTTTATTTGGAAATATATAGTTTCACGACTTTTATAAAACATATAATTGAGGAAGGCATCTCTTTAAGTATTTAACTTGAGCTGCTAGATACAATGGTACAATTCCCCCATTAACTTTTAGATTCTCGAATTTTCTGGTACATAACAGTACATACCTACAAAAACTAAATTAGTTAAACAGCTAAACAATTAAATTCCATAGAGATACACTGAGTGTATGAGTGTTGGTTTCCCATTTCCTATTTCTAACATGTTTTAGTAGATTATATTCGAAGAAAACATGAGAAAGATGGGATTTATACAGATTTATTTTTATAAGTTAATTTAACGAACTGGTGGAAAGGATAATGCAGTTTAAGCAGTTAAAAGATTTATGTGATGAATGAGGTCACTTCCTGTGGATGAGGAACAGCTGTACACTGTGTGCTTGTGTATCACAGATATATTACCAGGTAATTAGGTACAGCTTTTTGTAATGGTACACGAGGGCACTGTCTTTTTGCCTTTCTCTAGCAAAACTGATGTGTGTTGTTTTGGTGGACATTGCATGTCAGCTTGTCAGGATCGTTTTTCCTGGAGTGTCTGTACATATTTAGAGGTTCAATATGTGTATGTTTTATATGCCAAATAGAGACTTCATTTCCTCCTTGTAAATGATCATGGTGTAACTTATTAATCTTACACTTGCCACTCTAAATATTACTTGTTTGTTAATTATTGTTCTTCTTGTTCTTGTTTTTCTTCATCTCCTCCTTCTCCACCTCCTCCTCCTCCTCCCCAGTGGAGCATGGGGCCGTAACCACACCCCGCCATCGGATTCGTTTCTGGGCGTCCCTTTCCGTCTCACGTGCATATAGAAGGACCGACCATGCTTGCGTTCAAGATGCGGTGTTTAGTGATAAAGTCTTGTTAATATTAAGTTAATCAAACTGATCAACATTCGTTCTTACTTTCTCAACATGTCATTTTACACACCAGTCAGCAAGTCAAGAAATTAAACACTGGGTGAGAGGCACCCAGAATATGCACCACATTAGCAGATTCGTCACTGCGCAGGCTCAGACGAATAGTCACGTGATTTCTTTCTCTACACTCTACTGCTTACACCTGCGGTCCCTAGAGGCTGCAACCTATACCGACACAAATACCGACCCAACCATCAGAACGCGCTACCCGACACATGGACAATGGCCACCGCGCGCCTTGTCGATTGTTGTGCCGGGTACCATGTATCCTCGCAAAACACTAAGTATTTCCCCAGTCACACAAAACAAAGAAAAGCTCTAAACACATTACAAAAAGTTCTTCTTTATTGTGATATTAAAAGTGATATTCCTGTTCCTGATAGTCCATGAAATACTTTGAATTTAAACGAGCGATTTGAGTGCGACCACCCGCTGTCCACCACCGGGGAGGTGAGTGGGGCCGTACCTGCTTGAAAACTTCTAAACCTCTGCAAATGGCTGCAGAAGCTGCTACACTTTCTATTCTTATGATAACTGTTATTGTGTAATGTACTATGTAACTTTACCTAACGCTTGTTGTTACCTTGTTATGTAATGCTTACTATGAATTTATAAAAATGCGCACCATGCCATTATTAATGTTTACTATGACCTTATTATGTGGTTGTTGAATTTTACGTAGCATTTTCTGTGGTATTCTTAATATTTATGTAATATGTAAAATAATCGGTTATGAAGCGAGACGTTTAGTTCATATATTTGAATGAATCTCACCTCACATATATGAGATTAAATCCGACACGTCAGTTATCAGAGATATTAACTGTGTGAGGGTAGCGATAGCTAGCGTTTGCTCGACTGATAAACCGATAAACTGCCCCACATACAGTACTATGCTAAAATTCATCATGGAAGAAGGCATCGTTCAAGTCGTGAAGTGCTGTACAATAGCTCCACTAGTACATAATGCTGAACAACCAAATAGGAGCTTACTTTCACACCACATTAGGCGTACGTCAAGGATGTCCACTATCACCGGTGCTCTTTCATATCTTCTTGGAGAACATCCTGCTCGAAGGTCTCCACGACCATCACCCTTCCATTTCCATTGGTGGAAGACCGATCTGCAACCGATACTTTGCAGACGACAAAGATTTGTTCGCAGTTACTGACAAAGAACGGCAAGACCTCACCAACAGTTCAAATACATATGGAATTGAGACCAACACTGAAATGAGCTAAGTTATGGTCAATGACAGCGGCAAAGCAGGGATCTTGTTTGAACGGGGTACAGCTTCAAGAGGTCAGTACTGAGGAGCCACACTCTCCAAGGACGGCATCTCCACGCCAGATATCCGCATCAGGATCGTGACAGCAACAGCGGCAATGACTAGACTGGATAGGATCTGGCAAAGCCATAAGATAAGGTTCACTGCCAACTACAATCTGTGCAAATCCCTGGTAGTGACGATCCTGCTCTACGGGTGTGACACGTGAACTCTGCTCGCCGACACGGAAGGGACTGACTGGTGAACTGAAGAGAACTGACTCGACTGACTCGACTGACTCGACTGGATTGGACTGACTTGCAGTTCTGTTGAATATTCTCAACTTTGGTTAATTTGTAAAGGCCAATTACTGTTCATGACCTTGACCCGACATTTGCAAAAGAATTCGGAAGATCACCGCAACAAGCACTTTGTTTAAAAGTTTTTCTCTTTAAAAATGCCTTGGAAGGAATCGGGAAAAACTGCACTGTGATCAGTACACACCAATTCGGAAGGCCTCCTGGACGCCAACAGAAAGAGAGAGCACCAACAACAGTAGACAACACCTGCGGCGTCAGAGAAATACGACCACACACATACCTCCCCAATCCCTCCTTCTTCTCGCCCACCTCTCCCCACATTCCACTAGCATGAGTTGCGATGAGCCTCGGAAATGATCGACGACAGCTGAGGTCATAGACATACTGCATGGTAGTTGCGGTTGCCATAGCAACCATTTATGTAAGTCGCAGGATGCTGGTAAGCCAAATGCTAGAAGTGCTTCCGTCAAGACGTAGGACGAAAGAGCCACCAGAGCGTGTCTGAGACAGAACCACAGGCTGACCACCACACCCGAGCCACGCAGTCAGGGTCGTGCGAGAGATACCAGGCTGCGACTGTACAGACAGTGTGTGAGACAGAGACTGTGAGTAGCTATGATCAGATGATTGAATTTGTAAACATATTTAACACTGACTGATGTGTGTCCGTGCAACTTCCTGTGTGTAAGGCCTTGAGTTCGACTTTGTTGGTGGAATAAAGCGCTCTATAAATAAACATGTATAATTCAAAATTCAATATACTGTAAACAAAATTAACGTCACAATAGTTGGATAAGGTGATAAACATCTCACCATTAGCAACACGATTAACAAGAGGTAGGATGATGAGGAGAGAACTACTGTTAAATTCCCGCCAGCAATTAAAGATATACAGGGGTGAACTGGCTGACTCTGTCAAGACGTGTTGAATGCAGAGAAAGCACAGTTTGCCGAGACAGGATCTGAACCAGGACATCCTCTCCTCACTGTTTTAGTGAAAAGCAGTTCCGTGTTTCGCCCAGGATGATGAACGTTGTGATGAGAAAGTCGTTAAAGAGACTGCTACAGGTTAGGAACATTCTCAACTCCCTTCACACCATTTGGATGGAAAGTTATAGGGATGGCCAGGAAATTCTCAGACCGTCAAATAAAGATTTTAGACAAGAGACTGTCAGTGATCTTCTCACTCCTTTTCTGCAGCCATACCTTACTTGTCGTTTCTTGCTCTTCTGCTATAGAGATTAGCGGTAAACAAGCTGCAAAGAATTAAAGACAGGGCCAACCAGTGCACGACTGCTGGACTCACCCTTGTAGTAGGGAGTAGGGACCACATAGTGAGGCCACAACTCTTACAGGTAACGAGTCCTCTCTTGCTCTCCCCTGCTCTCCCTGTCTTACAAACAACTGTAATAACCAACATAGCATCTGGTCTAGCAAGTCACGTGACTGTAGATAGTGTAAGAATGTAGACACATTAGCATTGTCTTGTTGTAGACAGTAAACGTGTTTAGTCATTAGCAGTAAAAAGGGATGAGGAAAGTCGTCAGACTGTGCGTTGAACTTTCAAAATCTGAAGTTAAATACAAAAGCCAAGGCAATGTGGATAAACACGGTAAACCTTCATAAATAAAAGCAGGAATCATGAATAAACAAAAATCGTTCACACAGATTCGCAATCAAATTTACCTTAGTAACATAGAAATTAACATTTCAAACGCTTGTGAAACTTTGAAATAGCTCCTTTCTATTTTTTATGCAAATATTAAATGTCAATAATGGAAATTCTTATCTTAATTCATCTTTAGAGACACTTCTATAGGAATTGCAGTCTGAAATTAGTTTTTATTTCCGATTCTAAGATATTTTGCCATTTCGGATATAAACATTAGTGGACGTCTGCTCCTCGTTTTTCCGCTTCCGACATAATTTATCCTAGAATGGAAATCAACCATCATTCAAGCTAACACCTGACGTCTAAAGGTGCTATGCAGGCTTATGGTTCTTTTTTAATACTGGGAATAGTGGACACAACGATTGACGAGTGTGTAGTAGACGTGACGTCAATATGGTGCCCGAGACGTGTGTACAGCAGCATGCGCACGCGCCGAGTAGTGACGTAAGACATTAACAGAAGAACTCCTTGCCCGCCATTAGCTAGGATGGACAGACCACGCAGCCAGTCCAGATCAAGACCTTCTGACAGGAGCGACAGCGTCCACATGACGCCGGTAAGCATCGACAGGCGCGCGCACACCCACACGTGCTGGTGGGTCTCCTGTCTGGAGTCCGAGTGTGGCTTCAGTTTCGTCACCTCGTGGATTCGCCTAAGTGTCAGTAAGAACAGCACCAGGTTGAGCACCACAATGACAGACAGTGGCAGCACCATGGCCGTTCCCACCAGCAGCTGCGAGCTCAGGAAACAAGACTCGCTGCTGTAGCCGATAGACTCGCCTTTCGATTGCACGTACGAGACAGCAACTACTAGCGCCACCACGACAGCCGGAAGTAAGATGGACACTGCGGTGTTTTGCGTGGTTTCCCAGATCAGCGACCTGGACTCGTGGCGAGTTTTGGCAGAGAACACCTGGAACATGTGCATGGAACACACGACCATCCAGCAGAAGACGCTCAGCCAAGCCTCGTGAACTAAGATCCCCAGGGCCTGGCACCACACTCCAGAGGTCTGAAGGTTTGACGCCAGCATCAGCGCCACCTGCGCGACGAAGAGAGCGGCGCACGTGCCCATCACGTTTAGCCCCGGCTGTGTGCGCAGAGCCGGAAGTAAGGCGTAGACAACGAATGTGAGGACCACGCAGAGAATAGACATGGGGATGGCGATCCAGGACAGGAGGTGTTGCCACAGCGGGGAAGACCTGATCTTAGGGACATATTTGAGAGCTTCTAATGTTTCTATGCACACGTTGAGCACCTCGTTGTCCTCCAGCCTCACGTACAACAGTCTGTCTAACTCCGCTTCGTCATGTTCATTAACCACGACCAGTCTTTTCTGGCCATCTGCCCCCTCCCTTATCATGAACTCGTCCCTTGATAGTTGGACGTAGGCGCACAAAAGCAAAGGGTCCATTGTAATTTTGAACAATTCCGGAATGTTGCTTTTAATATTCATGAATTCTTTAAGCCCGTGACCAAAGATTGCATCAGGGGGACTCACCAATGCATTTAAAAGCCTTATTCGTCGCGTTCGTGCTGCGTAGTACAGTCTTTCCAACGAGTCGTCAGCCCACCTACCGTAGTTAAAATCGTACACAGTCACATTCTCGTCAACTGTCATGGTGTTTTGGAGCGATTCTATATCGATGTTCTGAATAAGAGTTACTTTGTCCTTAAATCTAACCTCTGCAAAATCCAATCATCAATGAAAAGATTCTGAACTAAAAAAACCTCTGCGATGTCCCTATTTATCTCTCTCGAGCCCATTAGTTCCCCTGTAAGCATTAATTTGACTATCTTTGCCTGATCGGTTGAGTTCGAAAAAAACGACTCTAAAGTGAGCTCCAAAGAGTACTCGAAAATATAGTTTTGAGTCTTGTTTTCGAGTTGCCGTTTAAGTTGCAGCACCAGCTTCTCCAAGGACTCTTTACTGGACGTATTCCAGGCGAGTTCCGTGCTGGGAACGAGGTTGATGTTCAGCTTGTACAATCAGGCCCCGGATATTCGCCAGCGCCGTGCTGCACGTGCTGTTCTCCGCGTCCAACAACTTGCCGCCCGGGCAGGTCAGGTTGCGACACACACCCTGCGGAAGAAAACCTGAGGTCAGTGACACAAGTTCTCACAAATTTATTACATTTTAGAGACAACGATGGACCAGTAATAAACCAAGAGATTGACCATGACAATGTTAGCAGAGTCACACCTCCCCTTAAGCTTATGACAGACGTGGATAGTGTCTGCACCTACTGACCTTCAGTTGTTCTTTTATTTCATTTGTTTCTCAGGAGCTAAAATCCAAGTAGCCACTTCTCCAACTCCCACTTTTCCCCTTCCATGCAAAACCACACTTCAAACGGCATATCTGCTGTTTTTTAAGGACGACATGTTTTGTGATCTCAGAACTGTCTACTTTACTAAATTATTAGCAGTCATTGGAATGAGCGCGAGATAATTCGAGATTTCAGTATAAAGTACAGCTGAAGAAAGCTCCAGACGAAACCAGCCCAAGTTCCGACACATGCTTGAAGCAACAAGCCCGTCACCTTTGAAACCAGAAACAGGTGCCAACAATATTCTAATTCCTTGCTTTTTCCCTCATCAAGAGAAAGACGATTATGATGCATCGCTAGACGTTTCCCGACATGCCCCGAGACCTCTCCTGACCTCTGTCAAAGTCTCGCAACCCCAAAATGAGTGTCAGCGGCGGGCGCTGGGCGACGAGCTGCCTGTGTAAGACTGTTAAGGTGAACGGAAGGTTCTTGAAAACTTTGTCTCTTATCTTGTTTCCTTCACTCCGTGCCACAAAAACCTTGCCTCTGTGGAACCTCTGTCAATGTCAAGGTCGTAGGGTTCCCATCATGGCTGGACGTTGCTGTTTGTCTGCTTCTTCTCGCAAGTCTTCCGGTTCTGTTGCGTCAAAGATATTTTGAAGTCATCGCAGACCGTCGTGACTTCCTATGCTACCCACGTCAGTCTAAGTCCATGATCACACCTTGTGCTCGGCGCTGGGGTAGTTTCCCACCTTGTTGATCTTGTTGGACGACAGGGTGCCCCTTATTGTAAGGGAGGCTACCGTAGCTTGATCAGCTGTATTCGATGCAATTAAATCCTTTGTGACATCAGCTTTGTACAATGTAAAGGGAGAGTCAGTGCCCTGCATTTCGCACCTCACATCACATGACAATCGGACATGGAGATTGCTAGCAATTACAGGTTTAGGACTGCACTCTCATAACATGGTACATCCCTTGAATGCAGCACTTGCAAGTATATCGTGTTAACACAATGAACAGAAACTAGGCGTTGATATGTTTCTATAGTTCACAACATGTCATAGTTCCCCTGTAAACATCTCTCAGGCATCTCTCTCCGGTGGCTGTTTGGGAATTTTTCTTCCCTTGTTATTTCATTCTGGTTTTGTCACAACTCCTGGTTTCGCTCGCACTCAACAGCGCACCAGTCACCAGACTGCTTCCATCTGTTTTTTAAACCAGGTGGACTGAGGAGCTGACTCACATTCGTGACAAAAAGAGAAACCCTTTGATTATAGTTAAGCCCTTTGCTGGACATGCAAGGTCTGAAGGATTCACAGTTTTCTGAGTATCCATTTCTCTCAGGCCAACAACTATTTTTCTGGAAAAGAGTTGTTTACTTTTGCAATAGCGGGAAAGCTTGCCACATCAATAAACATGGCAGAGCACACCCTTGTCAGGTGAGTAACAGGCCCTGGGTAGTAAACATTGTTTTCAGGCTATAGTCTGGCCATCTCAAGTCACCGCTAGACGGCTCTGGCGTCGCCACCTCACCAGCACAGTTCCAGACTACAGTCGTTAACTTCTTTTCATGACATCGCCATGTTGGTCGTTCCCAGGTCCTAAGTCCGCTGTGTCTGCTGGGTCAAATGTCAGAAATGTCAAAGGTCTGTGTCTGTGGCATGACTAGGACATCTGTTGGCCCCTCGTGGCCTGCTCCACCCGATCACGTGGTGTGAATGGCGGCGCTGTTTGCTGTTTGTCGTGACGTCATTGTCTTTGGTCCCCTGAATGCCTCGTGTACAACAGACAAGTAGGGGTCATCGTTTGTCCAGGGAGCATATGGCACCGCAGACTGTCATATTAGCTAATGCTGTGAAGCTGACTATTGTAGTCAGTCATACTGAAGTCCTGCCACACTAATCTTAGCTGTAAACCTTGCCACTGTCACACTTATACTCGTTCAAAAAAGACCTGCCGTGCTCATCTTGCCAGAAACCCTTTGCTAAGTCCCATTTACACTCGTCGAAAAAAGAGTCCTGCCATACTAACCCTGCTAGTAAACTTTGCCAATGTCAAGTACTTTTGCTACTGTCATCACAAGCTAGCACTCAAGCTCAACCACTGCTTCATCAGATGTACATTCCAGTCCAGCTATGTCACATCAAATTTACACTCAACATCTACCACCAACCCTTGAGGCATTGTACAAGAGGGTGTGTCGCCGGGCTGTCTGGCCTTCACCTCAGACCTTCCAGTAGAGTCAGTGGCGGATGACCGACAGGCTTCAAAGTTGGAGCGCTTGGCATTTTTGGAATCACAAAATTATCTTTGCACACAGCACACATAGTTCGCTCGACCTCCCCCCTCAGCTCAAGGAAACATTGCTCGGTCAGTCCAATGAAAGGTTTCATCGTCCCCATTACTGCGCAAAGATTTTCTACGCACTTCCTTCTGATGTTTTTGTCTTCATCTATCCAGCTGTTTGGACACTTAACAACAGCCATAATCTTCTGTCAAAGACATTCATACCAAGTCTGTGCCTGACGTCAGGGGAATTAAACATGTCAGCCGCGGCACACACAAGGGAAGCAACTGTCTGTGGTAACGGCTTCCTAATATCGTGTTTAATGTATTATAAAATATGGTTAATTGTTAACTGATAATCATTTTGTTTTTTTTTTTTTTATAGTATTATATTTATTTCTTAAATGCAGATTTTTGCTGTGTTTTCATCTGGTCCGAACATACTTGTAAGCTGCAAGTTACAACCGATGAAAAGACATCGATCCACGTTGCATGTTTACTCCCCATGCGAAAGTATTCGTACACGAACACGCTCATATATATGTACTCACGTGCATCACATTCCAATGACATGATGTTAATCACACTTAATAAATATTTAGTTGTAAACACTCTCATCCGAATGTACGCGGCAGTCTCCTCCCAACACCAAACACACAACAGGTTGACTGACATAAACCGCGGTTTATTAATAAAGCTAACTGTGGTGGACATGTTCAGTTCTAAATTCGTAGTTTTACACGGGATGTAGTATATTTCGCATTGATAAAACTAGAAAAGTCATCGAACTTAACAAGGAACAAAGAAGAAAGGAAGAAGAATACAAGATTCCAGCGGGTCAAAGGTATAGAACCAAAAAAGTGTTTAACAAGGAGAGTAAGAAGGCTACACGTACTGTACTGTACGCAGTGTTTCCGATGCTGGTTATTCCAGTTTTTAGAGAAACAAGAAATAAATGTGTGTGTGAGACTTGAACGTTAAAAAGAAGACAGATGGAAGGGAAAGAGGCAAGCCGCTCCACATAGCGGGACAAACAAAAGAAAAGTAGCAACACCCCACCCGCGGTCACTTAGACAGGCGTCCTTTGTTGTTGTTGTTGTTGTTGTAAAGTATCGAGAATTTCAAGCACGATCAATCTGTATGGAGAAGGGGTATGTCTACCCACTGTCGAAAGATTTAGAAATTGAATCACTAAATCACTAAAAACGAATTATTATTAAAATTTATAATTTTTTAATATTTAGTGTTTGTCTCGGGATTGTCAACGGCTGGTTAAAATAACATAACCAAATATAAGCCCATAAATAAAACAGAAAGAGTTCCTATATAGAAGATCAAGGATTCAACTTACTCCCTTTACGCGGACCTGGTGAAGCAGCTGTGTGACCGGGTAGGATGAAGAATTTTGCCAGCCAGTCCCAGCAGCAGTGATAAGGTGCAAACGTCAGGAAGGTTCTGCCGGAAGACATCTTAACACTGACAGGACCACAGGTCTGAAAATCTTCCCCACTGCACATTGCCTAGGATTCCTTCTCATTAAGTTCTTCGCAGAGCTGCACTCGAAAGGAGAATACCTTGCAACCGTTGACACAGCTGTCTTCGATATTGATGCCGTCATCTTCCGCCGCCCATCGTCCTGTCCCGTTGCATGACCCGACTGCAGACAGCCATTCATGTGAAGGACATGTCGGTGGAGACAAAGCAGCAGGAGGAATCCGCTCTATGTTTGAAGTCGTTTTTGAACAAGGCGTGTAGGTTCTGCTTGACGGCCGGCCAGGATGTTACCTGGTAGTCTTTCTCCGTGTACTATTTCATATTACCTGTAGTTCTTGATTCCCTTACACGCGCTGTGTAAGCTATTAGTCTCTAGTGTGACCAGGAACTGTTCTATTTCACCAAAGTATCAATTTTATTTTCTGTTTTCATCCAACTTTCTTTCATATAGATGGTTTTCGCTGTTACTTCCTCTCCGTGAACACTGTTCAGGCATGGTAGTACAATGGAATCCAGGAAACTCGGGTACATCAGTGCTCTGAGCAAACTGATAGCAACACAATTTGTGTGAGAGTACAGACGATATGGGAAAATTAAAAAGTCCTATGTACTGTGGGAGTGTGTTAATAACTAGCAGGACGGATATACCTCTCATTTTTAAGGTCTCGTTAAGTTCGAGAGTGCATATAAGGCCAACAGACCTGGTAAATAGGTCAAGGATTAAATCAATGGCTATTTCCTCCCTCAGTACATTTTTCTCTTTTCTCTCTTTCAGTCAAAAAGTCAGCATCTCATGGTTTTGCACGTCGTGTTTTAAAGTAAGATAATTTATGAACCTTTAAAGTATTCTAGTCCTTCGCACATTACATTCCCCTGTACATTCAGCCATCTACACTTCTTCCTCAGCACTCAAGTCCGATGATATGCAACGATATCCGTGTACTGATAGTTGACAGCTACTGTTCAACACCCGTTTTAACTGTTTGGGTTTGTTTTTGTTGTTTTTTGCTTGATGAAAGAGCAACCCGATGTAATACTAATGGAGGGCGCACCAGACATTGCAGAAAAGCTCAAGCCAGAGAAGCTGGGAAAAAATAAAAATTATTGAATGCCACGTGACAGTATCATGTTATCGCGCACACGAAAGTTCATCCACGCAACAACCCAAAAATAGTCATTTCATGTTGTGTTCACTGGAAGGCATTATAATCAGCTGTTTGTAGCTAAAGCAATCTTGTGTACAGAGAGCTTTCTGTACCTGTCTGTACCTGTCTGTGGATGAGAGGGACGGGACTACACGATTTTGGAAGACGTAACAGGAGGTCGTTGTCAAGTTATTTGAACTTTTTCACTGATTTGCTGAAAGTGTCAAGTTTATTTCGTTGACCTGGCTGGTGCTTGGGTATTGGTTTGTTCTTAAGCGCTACGAGCAAACTCTTTACGAGTGTGAGCATTCGCTTTACAAATTTTACATTTATTATATTGCGGGGAAACATGTTTTGAGTCTTTTCACATATCACAGCCTGGACGTGCAAGGAAACACAAACTGTAATGCATTACTATTAAAAAGCTAAACTCTTTGGACTATATCTTTGGCAGCGTAGTAACTTGGAGTGCTGTTAGGACTCGCGGTAAAGTAGTGCTATATGACGTCAGCAGAGTATAACCACGGTAGCCCACTGTACCGCCATTGAGCGCGCGTTGTGTTCCATGAAGACATGACATCCCGGCATCGTCAATGTCCAGACATGGCATTAAGAGCAGGTGATTGTAACTACGGCGCTCTTTTAATATTTGAGACACGCATACATTCCACAATGTCACTTTATAAGGGATTGCCATTTTCAACTTACCAAACACACCGGCCTTTCCATGATGTGTACTCGGCTAAGAGGGTCCTTTAATAATATCAATATGGAAGAGATAAAAGCTCTAAAGAATACAAATTCCTTCCATCTGTTTTGAAACTAACCTGATGTTGGAATTGCCCTCCTGGAACTGTCAGACACAACCCGCATCACCGAAAACATCACACGATTGAAAACGCGACCTTTACTAGAATATGAAATATTCACCTTGAATATAGAGACAGGATGAAGAATCACCCAGATAAACGTGAACACACATACATTGGTGTGAGCCACATTGTGCAATGGCTTCTGTGGATGCCTGTATTCTGATCATGTGTGACATTAATACTGTGAGGTGAGAGTCACTCATTACATGACAATCTTGTATGTCACACCATGCATGGAGCCATCTAACTGACAGGATAGTGTCATGGAGTGAACACCTTCCAGCAGCCAGGACCAAACCAGGTGTGGGCTGAGCTGTGTGCACGACATTCACTGTCGCGACATTAGCAGCAGTTTCATTGTAATCATGAGCCGACAGTTTACTGACAGCACAGCTCCGTCTGGTGGTGATGCATTGCCCACGTAAACATTCTCCATCCTTTTGTTATTCTTGACCAGACCGCTGTAACAGCCGGTAACAGGTGATGTCCACAAGGACCCTTCTGGGTGTGTAAATAATATTGTGAGCGCGTGTCTTCCTTTCCAATCTTTCCACAGAACGGCTTTCGCTCACAGAAAGATCCCGGATGTGTCAGAGATGACTGGCCTCAACTACAAATAACCTAGAAGCCTTTATAAAATAATTTCACGTCGGCGATACATGTATACACCGATACATACCGATGTGTTTACCTAACTATACCGAATAGTTGGCCTTATAGTCTAAAGACCAACCTGAATGCTTTGCGTTTTTGACAGAAATCGGTAGATATAAGCGATATAAACCTAATCTGTAAATTGTAGCCTCCAAAACCCATTCGTTAAATGTACGCTATGCACACCTGCGATTAACCAGTACCGCTCACAGTGTACTACGTCACCTTTACGATGTACTACGTCACGTTGGTGCCCCATTCACATTGCCAGCAGTCAACACCAATCAGAGCGACAGTTCGGGTTATTCGGAAGTTGAAGGTCTGCATTTCTCTTGAGGAAATAGCCGTTTTTCAGAAACACGACAAATGCAGTGTCCAAATCATCCTAACTGTCCCTCATTCTCCTCTCTCTCTCATTGGTGCTGACTGTTGACTGTAGACAATGTTGTGATTGGTGCACTAGTGTGAAGCAGTACACTGTTAGTGTGACGTAGTACACTGTTAGTGTGACGTAGTACACTGTTAGTGTGAAGCAGTATACTGCTATCTGCGCTCATTGATCCCAGGTGCGAATCGTAGCGGATAATTAATTAACGGATGGGTTTAGGAAGCTGAACTTTAAAGGTTAGTGTCATATCGCCTATATTTACTCATCTCTGAAAATTCAAACTCTTCAGGTTGATCTTTGAATCTACGCCGCTGGAAACCTTCTCAAGCCAACGTTTCTTCCTGGTAAAAGATCGACCTTTGTGAATGTCTTTAAATGCTGCCTTGAAACATGGATATTTGTTATTCGTAATCTAGAAAACAATATAATGCATTACTCTCATATTAAATGTTTCACTCACTCGACCGTTGGGAACTTGGTACTCAGTTGTGTAAACACAGGCAGACAGTAGACGGAGACTGAATATTCAAAACCGAGTGAGCCTGTAGTAAGCTCACAGCCAGCGGTCAAGAAGAGTGACGCCCACTGTCAGTGGTTACACTCCCGAGAAATCCAGGAATGTCACAAAACAAACTCCGGTAAATACCGTTGACTGTAGATGGCGGTCTAGTCGCGCCTGTAATATATAATAACAAGCATATAAAGGTCTCCTACTATTAACTGCGACTCGCGCAATACAACGCGTGGTTACATACACAGTCCAAACCTTCTGTGCACGACTAACTCGCGGCCTGTCTCTTGTCGCATGTAAGCTAGACATGTCTTGTAAACACGCTGACAGTCAACACAACCTTTTAAAAGCCAAAATACTGCCTGTGCGCTTTGACATGTTGCTCTTGTTATTTCATACTGGTCATTATCAAAAACATATTTTTCTCGCGGCAAACTCATAGCGGACGACCTCGCGCGAGCTCTTTTAGCATGTTGATGTTTATGTTTATGCGCGATTTATGGAGAATATTACCGAATCCTATAAAGAAGAAGCAGAACTGGTAAACAAGATAAAGTTCTTGATTTTTCTTTACATATCAAAGTTATTATTTGGCTAAGAAATAAATTTTACTAAAATTTTCCATTACAAAACTTGAGATATTGGAAACTAGTTTTCTAGACTCTTTAATGAAAAAATCCTCCTTTCTTACATCTAAACTGATATTTTATGTTGAAGAACAAACTTTGGCAAAGCAAACCAATTTAAGGTTTAAAAGTCAATAGCATATGATGTGGCTTATAGTCATGTGACTAGAGAACGCCAAGTAAGAAAAATCTTAAATCTGAAATTTAACATCATATGCTATTGTTCACTTTCTGTGCTAACATTGTAGTCACTATAAACGGAAGAAGAAACACGTGATTTTGTTTATCTATAGGTTTCTTTGATGCGTTTTTGCTCTGATTGACTACTTGTAATTATAAACCATTATATTTGTTTTTCAGCTGTCATACTTTTTTAGCTACATATGTTAAATATTTTAGCTATTTTTTGGGTGAAATAGGCAAAAATGATAGCATTTTATCCGTTTACTTCGCTCTTTTCTGCTTTTTACGCGTCTTAAGAATCCAAGGTAATGTTTCACTTTAGGCAATAATCATAAAATAAGTCGTACTTTTGACACATGGGAAGAGTCGACGAAATGACAGGACTAAATAAAAATCGCGTTTTATTTGTTCGCGCAGCGGGACCTTGGTCAAGTTCTTGGAATGTCAAAGATTGTGAAAACTACGGATTATCTTCATCTCCCGAGGAACCAGCCACCAGGCGCTATGTGAGGGACACGACACTAGTTACCGGTTCTCTCATACAACATCCATCATCTTACTTTCTCTCACGTACAAGCTTCGCCATCAAATTTCTGGTCAGTTTATTTTTTTGAGAAGCTGGCCTTCTTATTGTTGTCAGAGTTATAGACCACAGATGTGTCTGCGTGTGTTGCTTTGTGGTAGTTCACATAACAGCATGCATACAGGGAGCGGGTTCTGTAGGGGATTTCTCAGGGCATCGGGAGGGGCCAGCGCACTATGTGTTTGTTTTTCTGAGTGTGGACCAGTGCACTGTGTGTTAGCTGCTTAACCCCTCCATACACACACCATTATATTTTACTGGTGATTCTGTGTCCTAGTAAGTGCCAGTCGGGAGAAGTAGACTTTACAGCCTCCCACACCCACAATTATATATATATCGTCTCATGTTTTTCTGACCACCTCAATGCCATTATAGATAGTATGTGATGTTGTAATCCCTCTCTGCATGTTCTCGGGAAAGTAACTGGAGGTAACTACCAGATTCTATTCACAGTCGGATTCAGATTGTATTATTGCTTTTGTTAAGTTTCTCACGATATCTGTAAAAGTATTTGTAGTCAGTTCTCATGTGTATGTGCCTGCCATAAAGCTTCGTTGCATTTGATATAGATATAAACATAAATAGTTTAAGTTGCCACATCTAGCTAATGACTATAAAGGGGAACAGAAAGAAAATGTAGAGTATATAATGTCGCGACATCAAAGCCTTGGCTCGGCTTAAAATCAATTAATAAGCAAAATATAATATTTGTTATTTCTTGTGGTGCCGTGAGTTCGTTTGTTTGTTCGTACAAACGTGCTTTTGTCTATTTACTTCATTACTCTCAGTGCTCTAGCTTTCCTGTTTAAATCAAAGCCACCACTACCGCACGCTTTAATGAGATAGTGACAAAGTCACGTGACTCACGTCCAAGTCCGTCCCACGGCCGCTGGCACACCCTGACGTAGACAACGTCGTGTCACGCATGGTGTCAGAGGACAGCCCGAACAACAGAGATAATGGCGGAAGTCCTGAATTTTTTTCTCCAATATAATCGCACTCCGTCACACGTGGCTGGTCGCCGTTGCAAAAAGCGCAGAACATGTTTCGGTGCACACTGCTCTCGGGAATCGTGACACGGTAAATGTCGGAAAGCTTCAGACAATCGTCTTCAACGTCCCTGTCGTAGGCCTCCCACCTGCCTGTTGTGTTACAGGTAGAGAAAATGTCTGATACACGAGTGGCTGTACCTCCACATCTAACAAAACTCGCATCTACCGGTGGTGTGTACATAACATTACACGTGGTGTGACTACCTGCCGATACCTGACGAAGGAAGTCAGCTTCTGACATTGCTGTGTACACGTACTGGAAAACTTTACACGACACCTCTCGTGTCCATGTCACCAGTGAGGTGGCCCCGTGACACGCGGCGCAGTCCTTGTTCCTGAAGGTTCTCTTGGTCTTCACGTCGGTCACGAGGCGAGTCATGGACAAGTCGCTCAAACCTTCTTCGCAGTTCTTCTTGACATCATCTGATACCCAGGAGTCTGGACAACTAACAATAACCATAAGCTTCTTCACGACGCATTCCCAACGATCTATTGGAATTAACTGGGAAAAACTTTCCGAGCAGCACAAATCAGAGAAGACATTACAATCGTCAGCACAATGGCAAGGGAAGCACCCCATAAGTTTACACTTCGGAATACTCATGGTGCGAGTCTTCACGGGCAAGTAAGAAAGCCCCTCCCACAGTAACAGGTCACTGACTCTTGGACTGTCGTAAATCTGGTCACAGTAAATGTCTAAATGCTCTTCCTCCTCACTGACCTCAGAAGCTCGATTTGTCAGCAAAGAAGTGCCATTGCAACTAGATGACCCCAGACTGCAGTCGCCATTGACCACCAAACACCACACAGACAGAAAGACGAGGACTAACAGAGCGGAGACCCGTGAAGTGCAAAGCCTCATAGTAAAGGACACCCCGAGCATCTTCAAGTCTCTCTGATCGCTGTTGAAAACAACGGAACAAGTCGCTCTTTCCCAGAGAATATATAGCAAACGGGAAAATTTCCTACAACGTAAAAAAATACTGAAATTGTTTCTTTATTAACTTATCTTAAGCCAAACATAAAATTTATGCCTTATTATATTCCATCTAGGAAAATCATTCAAAATAATTTCTTACAGGGGTGATAATAGGTTTCTCTGGGTGTGATCACATACACGAATTGGATGTGTATGTGTGTTCGTGCGTGCGTGTGTATGAATTTTTTTTCTTTAAAAACTAAACATTAGTTTTGCCTTGTTGATTCATATAAGCACACGCGCGCACACATACACAGACAAAGTCATGTAATTACACCCATCCAGCCCGAGAGACCTAATGACAAATTGTTATAATTACCTGTTCAGCGCCTGGATATCTGACTATCTGACCAGGAACCTTGTTAAAAATTTTGTTAATTTTTCCCTTTAGTTCAGTTTTCTTTTTGAAGAACAAGGCGGAGAATTAAACTAACCATAATATTACGTAGGACAATAATCTAATATTTTACATTTCAGACATTTCTCTTCAATATTTTTTGAGGACGTTCTTTTAATGAGAGGAGCTAAATTTACAGATTTTCCGGAGCATTGTCCGAAAGTACTGTCTCTTTAATTTCTGAGTTGATAATATTAATTAAAGACAAAGTTGTACTATGTCCTCGGTAATTACTTTCTCTGGAGCTGAAAAAAAACCATCTTGATTTTTGTTGAAGAAAGCATCCCTTCCCTGACGACTTATTTATTAAAATCCAGGTCACGATCACGCCCTAAGATGTACCTACCTATTAATTACTTAGTAGACTTGCAGTTCCATACTAATGGATCCATAGCAATACCTACATCAGTGGTTTTAATAATTTGTCACGCCCCTCCGCTGGCAGGAGGACAAACACTCTGATAATCTGTAATTATCTATGGTCGCTATTAATGGTATGTTGCTGTTTAGTGGAGGAGCTCGCGGTATCGACTCGGTACAGGGTTGATTTTGCAGAACTCACGAGGAAACAAACACATAAAGCAAATGGACGTTTATATATTGCAGAAAGTGGCCACCTTTTGCTTGTTTTCTGACCCCAGCAGTACAATACCCTGTGACGATCACTGACCTCTAACAGCATCGAGCAGCAATGACCCAGATGGGTTGCCGCGCGACAGGCAGTTTGATGTGCAAGAACCTTAACCCCCTTCCCCTCCTCCTACCCACTTACACATATGCACGTGTTTGTGTATATATATACCCACACACGCACGCTGTGCAATCTCTCAACAAGGGAGCACTGATGAACCATGGAACATCAAAAAAGTAAGTAGCTTATATCCTGTCTCTGCCGGCCTATAGTCATCCTCAGTCGGCGAATTTCCTCTGTCAGCGCGTGTGAGCGTGTGTCAGTGCATTGGTTTATGTTTGTGATCACCCGACGAGCCTCACAGCGGGAGGAGGATATACGGCCATCCTCTGCTGCAGGCTGAAATGTGGCTAGCCTTCTAATTAGTCTGATAGACTTCAGAGTAAAAGCTCCAGACACACCAGGGCTTGGGATTTGAACTCTTTCCCTGTCCACCCAAATGATGGTCACCTCATGTACCCGAGATTCATAAAGGAAGGAGAAAGTTCAGCGCCACCTGCTGTATGTTATTTCATACACACGATAGACCACTTGTAGTTTATTTCTCTTGGGGACCTTTTTCCTTCACATTATACGGAAACCTAAGAGCAGAGCTGAGATTTGTAGAGTTCTCTACGTTTCTCTAGTTTAACCCATCATGCCTGGACCGGAAGGCACGCGGTTCCATAGCCGTGTGACGCACAGATGAGTCCACTATGGATAAAAATCATAAAGTTAATTAGCATAGTGCAATATTCCCGCCAACAGGTAAGTTTATTCCGCTGTGTCCACTAAGCAGTCGCATTAGTCACAATGAAGTAAAAGAAAAAAAAAACAACAGGAAGACCTGGTGCTTTCTGTTTGTAACGGGCAATAACTGCAGATTTGACAGTAAAGTGACATTGCCCAAATTCTCTAGAAAATACGCAGTAGTGACATCAGGGAATATTGAACAGGGAAGTGAAAATAAACAGCAAAAAGATGGCGTGCTTGTTCACTGCAACTCAGTTGAGGTCGTAGAGAAACAAAGGAAGTAAGCCAGAGCGGAAATCCGACCAATGGATTCAATGGATTCATTCATCTCACATTTAGTAGGGAACATGAGACACAATACTACTGGTAAAGAGAAGAGAGGAACAAAACGTAGCTTAGGTAAAATGCAATATCCAATACTCATACCTAAATCAAAACATGACCACAATATTAAGGAGAGCTAATCTCCCCTTAACCTTAAGTAAAGGGACTTAACTCAGAAGGAAGTATGACTTCTTGCGTTTGGAAGCTAAAGCACCAAGGGAGAGAACTGGGCACTGCCCTCAAATAAAGGCTGGCCCCGAGTCTGTCTTTAGCACTCCTCCCCCAACGACCTACAGGTTGCGGACCATCTTTACCTTCTTCATCTTTCCCTTTGCACAGGGCTGCCCTGTGGTGTAACCAATACAGTGAAGGTTGGGGGGCGTGGGATCAGCTCTCGTCTCGGGCACGCTGCATGTGGCATATGTTTACAGGGCTAGCTGCCTTGCCCTAATGTAGCCTTACTTGCTCGCTGTACATTACACTAGTTCTGATTCGCTCGCCACTGAACTTTACACACGGATATCTCCTCGGTGATCCTTCACGAGTTCCATCCGTTATTTCCTCGTCGATCGTAGTTGCCAACACAGTGCAATGAAACCCAAAGTAAGATCCAATGATCTGTTAAATGAAGTCCACATTCGCTTTAAACACATTTATTTTTCTTTGTTTAAAATTTTTGGATAAATTTTTAAATACTATAGCCGACAAAATGTGCTTGCACCATTCAGGAAAATCGTCTATGATAAGTAGTTTTCAAAATATCCGAATGCTTATAAAAGACTTACATCGAATTCTCGTCCTTGCCCACGTAGACGTTTACTCATCTCTCGCTCACAGTCCTCCTGTACTGTCGTCTCCTCGTCGCTCCAATGCTCCGGACACTTCATAACAGCAAGGAAGCTGTCCACAAGACATCCCACGTAGCTGACGACTGTTGCAATGGAAGCAGTCCAAAATAGCTTCAGAAACAAACATTTTAAAAGCTTAAAACTCCGTCAATTTTGTGAGTAGAGTCAAAATTATGTTTTAAATGGTTACCTAAAAGATCTACCATCGCATGAGGGGAAATTTGCAAAATCAAATTTCTTTTTTAATGAACGTTTTTGTAAAACTGTGTTAAAATTTAACAAATATTGATTTATAACACTATAAATACTAAACTACTAAATATTTCTTTAAGAGCCCTCATATAAATGTTTAGATATGTATAAAGAGAAACTCAACCAAATTTCAGGTCTATATCTCTTGTCAATGTAAAGTTTTAAATAATCTTTTAAATTAAACAATCTGTAACCAAGCAAGAACATGAAAAAAGAAAAGAGAAAAGAAGACGTGAAAGCTTTTTAATTACGAAACTACTAAATATTTCTTTGAAAGCACTCTTTTGAATGTTTAGATACATATAAAGAAAAGCTCAAACACGTTTCAGGTCTGTATTACATGTCACTATAAAGTTATGAGGTTTTGAAGTAAACAAACTGTAACAAAACCAAGAAACAGAAAAAGTGAGAAAACAAATTGAAAGCTTAGTAACTTTGTTTTATCTAAGTCTTTCATGTAATTTATGTGTTTGATGGAAAAATATACCACCTTTTAATGGTTTCCTAAATACAACTTTAACACAAACTAATAAAATTATTTATTTCACTTTTAGAAAAGTCAGCATGGATGCTGTTGTGAGTCCAAACACTAGCTTCATGACTTTTGCCATCTTTGGTCTTTTGCCATCTAACATTAAGTGATGGTGCCTCACGTATTGCTTCCAATTTTTGTGAGCATCTACTGAAGTAGCAGCATTAGTAGGAAACACTCTGTGCTCATCTTTCTTAGTCAGAAGTTGCAGGATGATGGGATGAGCATCAACATATAATTGTTTCAGTAAGGATATTAGTTAAAAAGCTTCTTCATTAAAGACACAAACTGCACACAGAACTGAGTCCTCAAGAAAAAAGTCTTGGGGAATTTAGACATATATCATTGTAACCCTAACCCACCAAAATTGTGAGCAGCTGCTCATATTCTGTTCTTCTGTATGCTAGGATTATTTTATGAATAACCTCTGTAGTCACATAGATTAAAAATGTGTGATTTTTCTGGGTAGGGGGTTCTTTTTTTCTGTCAAAGATTTCTGGGATAAGCACCAGCTGTCTGTTCTTTCAGGTGGTTGACAAAGATGTGCTCTCTAGACACTGAAGGGCCACAAACTTGACTGCATAGCAATCTTCATTGTGTTAGGAATGTTATACATAATTGCCAGTCTGCACACATTCTGTTTGTTACATTTGGTTTGAGTCAGACAGCCCTGCCTGTGCTATCTGTGCAAATCATGCAAAACTCTGTTTGCTTACATTTCATTCACAGTACATAAATAACAAGCATTTCAAGTTCACTCAGATTTGTAAGCGCTCACATCTAGTCCTGGTTGTTACCGAGATTCGCAGCAGAAATCAAATATTCGCTTTTTTTTTTCAAGATGCTTACCACACGACATGGGGATTTGTGTGGCGTGTCAGACATGTCTCTGTGCCTGCCTTTCTCTCCGCGCTGGGCACGCTCCCGTAATGGCAAGGCCGCTGACAGCAGACGACAGTTGACGTCATTTTCCAGGCTATTTTTACCCGGCTCGCGGGGTGGGGAGGAAGGTCAAGGCCTTTTTTTCGCTGACTGTAGCGACGCCTGACGTCATGCCCATGCTACGTCACGCGTCGTCTGCTTGAGAGCTGAGTCTGCTGCTTGTTGTAGCAATGGGGGATCGCTGTTTATTGCCCCTCACTAAACAAACAACGACATGAGTCTACACCAGGGGAGGGCAAAGTATGCACTTGTTTTCATGTTTTCAATCAGCATCAGTTAATTTGATTTAAATTGATTTTATCAAGTAGGACCGCGTTAGAAATCGCCAGTCGTAACATTGCAACACGATGACAACACGGCTGACATGTCTGATGGAGTCGCTAGAGAGCATCGGGTGGCTGCCTTCAAAGGAGAGGTTGGTTGAAAAGTGTGATTGTGAGGGATTTCACACAGATTCACTGTACACTGTATATTGGGTAAGTGAAGGCCATCGTGTACTCAGCTGTTGTCCATTACCTTATCGCTAGATTTGTTGTGCAGTGACCTGGATTGGGTTTTTGTATTTTATCGACCACCCGCAAAGTTAAAGGTCCAGGGATACGGTTTACAAACTATCTTAAATGCTGAAATACCGTTGTCTTCTGTTGCTGTCAAGAAGCAAAAGCGTGCGTTATGTCATACGTTGATAATATTTGTGCTCAGTATGTTTGTATTAGGCATTTATTACATTTAAATAATTATTTTCTCTCTTTTTGTTTTTTAATACTTTCTATTGGTAGGAAATGCAGTGGTGAACTGAGAGAGAAATATGTTTTAATGGAAACATTTCTGCAAAACAGTTTTTTGTGTATTTTGCATTACAATATATGCAGTAGAATTATTCAGCACTCATTAGTAAATATTGCTGGTTATTAAATATTTTGTTTTAAAGTACCTACAGCAAGTCCTGGGGGAGACATGTCAGAATAAAAAATTAATGTCTGACAATATCAAGGCTGGTAAAAGCTTAGCTCATCATTTTGACACTTGGCATGTGGCAAAAGATATGATTCCCCCCCACACACACACACACACTTATAATAATAACATATGATAAGATTGTGATACATTTAATTTAATCAAGAAGCAGCTTTATTCAGAATTGTAAATTTTTTGTTCATTTAAATAGATGATGATGATTAGACACATAAGTAAATGCCTTTTATTAAAATTAAATGATTTGTTCATCAAGTATAAAGGAAAAATTGAAGCAGCAGGAAATTCCAAAAGAAATGCCTTTTATTGAAATAAAATAATTTTTCATCAGGTATACAAAAAAAAAAAATTGAAGCAGCTAGAAAGTCCAAACGAAATGCATGTCTCGCAGTTTGGTCCAAGGGTATTTCTAGACATCTCTACTGGTGCTCTACATCAAAACCTTAAGGGTCCAGCAATCCTCAGATTGTTGCAGACAAATGGCTTTCAATGGCATGGTGGAACTTGTCCTGCATGACAGCATGGTCAACGTGATCCTAATGCTTGTATTAAAAAAAGGTGCGCATAATTTACAAAAACTGGGTTTCTACAAAATCTTTGTCTTTAGATTGTTTTCTAAGCTTTAATTATTACATAGTTTTCTTACCCTTATGATATAAAAAGTAAGGAATATTATAATGCAAAACTGAATTCAGCTGATTCTTTTATTAAATTTCTTTACAGGTACTTCTCAGTACAGAATTCTGGAAGGAATTATCAAGAACAAGTGTCTTCTAAGAGACATTGGGATGCTTTTTCCTGATGCATAGACAGCCACCATTGAGCCATATCATGCTGTTCGCACCCAAGCTAAATGGTTACACATACCCAGTCATGCTAACAAAGTATGTGGATTTTTGTTATCATTAGTTTAAAATCTATCAGCAGCCGATCACATCAGTGTAAATTATTCAAAGCATCATGACATTGACTATTGCGGGTAGTTCGCTGTTAATACCGAGTACAAGACTATTTTGCATACGAAGCGAGCTGTCACAGGACCTTTAATGCCACCGGGAAGGGTGGGGATGATTCCGACAACCGTGAACAAAGGTGACACCATCAGACGACCACCGTCCACCGGCGATGTACCAGATAACACATCGGCCGGTCATTATCTTTCTGTCCAGTCTCCCGCCTGCTTTTGTTCTTCGCCCAAACAGGAGGAGGTAAGGAGATAATCTCTACTCACCATCTGTCCCCAAAAGCCACATCGGAATCGTTCTTATCGTGCGCTAGCTGTATTCAAGGAAGCTGTCACAGGTGATGCTGTATATAGTTTTGTGGTGGCTGCTACATTTGTTTTTCGAATAATCACATGCTAGCACTGAATGTCGTTTTTAAGGAGCTTCGTGTCATATATATTTGTTGCACGATGAAGAAGGGAGGACGAGGGAAAGTTTATGTTGATGAAGAAAGATCCCTCGGCAGCAATTTTCAGCAGGGCAGTGACAGAAGTGCAACCTACTACTTGTTACTAGATTGCTAAGGTATGTAGGTTCTTTGACCTTTTCTACTTCTTTGTTATCATTTGTGATGGCTTCTGTGGACCCGGCATTCTGTCTTTTTCCCCATAGGTGTACTTTAAGTCGTGTTTTGATACTTTTTGGCTTCAATTGTTGATCTTTTCCTGCACATCTTTGTATCGATTGGATAACGAAGCGTTGTTGTCATTTCTGTTCTCGTTACTTTGAGACTCGTTACTTTAGAACACAGCTCTCGCAGCTATGTCCTGCGATTTTCAGTGCTGTGTTTTTATGGAAGCAAATGAAGTTAAAACTGAGTGTACAACCTAGTAATAAAACACAATGTAGAACATTCATAAGTTCAGTAGTTTTTGCAAGTAAACGTTTCTTCCAAAGTAACTAGATTCTTATAAAAGGATTTTAAAATCAGCAAAAAATGTTTATTCCCGCTGACAGGTGGACCTGTATAAAAGTATAAGGAAAGAGGGTTATCTGAACAAATGTATCTCCAGAAAAAAGAGTAAATTAAATCTCATTATAGCCTCGAAAGGCCGCTTTTAAATCCAAACTCACGCGAAATGTGTCATTATTTAGTCTAAAGCTATTTACAACTTACGCCTCTTACGGGTTGATTGCTTCTTGCATATTTTAGTGTAGCTTTGTAATCCTTAAAAATGTAAGCATGCGGAATACGTCAGCCTTGAGTGATTTTACACTAAAAACGCATAAAAAATATTTTGACAAAAAATTAATGCCAGTTCATCAAAGATATGGTTGTTTTAGTAAAGGGATGACAACACCTGCTGAGGAAATGGGTGACACGAAAATACGAGGATGCTAATTCTTCTCTACGAGATGACAGATCATAAAGATGACAGAGATCATTGGAGAGTGTAAAATCACAGGAAATGGATGTCATTAAACTTGTCGTGTATCGCAGGAAATAAGAACAGACGATACTACATCATCAGAGGATTACAGGGTACGATAGCAGATCATAGGAAGTGATGGGGGAGCAGGTGATTAGTGGTGTAATTATAATAGAAGACTTGTAACAGTCGCACGCAGTCCCTGACATCTGCTCACCAGTCACTGGCCAATCAAATTCTCTCGCCAGTGCTTCGCGGAGTAGAGTAGCGCTGGGGAAACCTGGAATCGAGGCGCTGTGTTTGTCTGCGTCACTTCCGGTCTAAACTGCTTCCTGTGACTCCAACTAGACGCCATGACTGCTGGGTCTTTGTCATCAGCAAGAACTGGCGTTAAATGTCGGTTTGTATGGCGTTTGATAGCAGATAACAAGATTTAAAAGTCATAGAAAAAACATGACACTCATTTAAAGACATTTATTTTGTCTGCTTGAACTGAGATGTACACTGACTGTAGATCATAAACTTCCTACCATTGGACAAGAAGTTTAACAGTTCAAAGCTTATGTAGTTTATTAATACTTTAACAAATACAGTTAAATCCATGTTTCATCAATGATACACATTGTACCTACAGTATAAGCAAAGAATAATTCTCTGAATCTCAGAATCTGTAGTTCAGTCGAGGATACACAGTACCAAAGCGTGTATAATCTTTGGTGTCCTGAAGAACAGTTCCTTGGACAAATGTTTCAAACTGTGGGCTACAAGGTCTGTCAATGGCTGATATTGTTGACCAGCAATCTGCAGACGCTAAGTCCCTTACCATAATGGTACAGTGAGTATGCGAAGGATGCATTCCCCTTTGTATCAGTAATAATGTGATAATAAAAATAAACATTTAAAAATTTAGTATTCTTATTATAATTATAGAATATGTTTGTGTGTACATAGAAATAATAATAATGCATATATTGCAAAGAAAGTTTTAATAAATGGATTACATATAATTTTTATAAAGTTTACTAACATATTTTCATATTTAAATGCCTCAATTATATTTGAATGTGTTGATCGAACTATTTTGAAGTCGCTAAACATGAAGGGGTCATTTGAACGTAAAACAATTATCGAAAGACATCGCGGATATTATATTTTTGTCAATACTAAGTGAATCAAACTGGCAACTACTGCTGTGTATAAAGAGTTTACGAAAAGCTCTCCCTTCATTCTTGTTTTCTCTACATGCCAGTCAGTAAGTACATGCCAGTCTCTACATGCTGGTCTCTACATGCCACTTTCTACATAGCAGTCCCTACATTCCAGTCTCTACATACTGATTTTATATGACAGTCTGTACACGCCACTCTCCACCTGACAGTCCCTATATGCTGTGATATTTCGTAATAATTATGTAATATGTAAATAGTCGGTTATGAAGCGAGAACTTTATTTCATGTGTTGAACCGAATCACGTTAAAGAGCCTGGGGGCGGTTGCCCTAGTCGCCAAACCCAAAGTCCGATTCTGATTGAACGAATCTCATACTATTCGAGAAAGACACAAAATTAAACCTGAAGCGTGAGTGATCAGAGATAGTAACTGCGTACGGGTAGCGATAGCTAGCGTTTGCTCGACTGACCAACCAATAAACTGCCCCACATACAGTTTTGTGGATACCGTCGCCACACCGGCACCTATGCCGCCATCTTTGCGCGATGCCAGTCCGAGCAAGACTGGGTATTCATGTTAGTATCAACAACAGTTTCAACAAGCACCCTAACAGATTTCCCGCGATACAAAGCAAACTAAATCCAGAAGGTCGACCAAAAGAACACAAAGCTTCTGCACCATATTTAGTCAAGGTTCTAGTTAGCAGTTAGATACATACATCAAACCTGCTGCCATCGTATAAATGTAAAGTGTTTCCTCACAATCAAATTATTCGTCGAAAATGAGATAAATTCTCGACCTTGATTAATTTGGAAAGGCAGTTTGCGAGTTCGTAAACTTTGATCACCAATATCTGACCTGAAAACAAATCGGGACATCAACAAGTAGATTAGGCTATGAACGCTGACAAATCTTTGTTTAAAATAATTTCTCTTGAAAATGCTACTTCACCTTTTCGGAATCGTTAGGTACATGCACAGCAACAGACAGACATATTCAGTTCGGCGATTTCTTCTGACAACAAAAATATGACTTGCATAGAAGCTGCCTTTTTAAGAACAGAGTGTTGTACAAAATACAGCCTTTAGTCCCCAATACCAGAAAAGTAACACAGCCCTTTGCTTTTTCTCTTAGCTGTGTGAAAATGAGGTAAAATGTTAACCCTTTGACCAACTGGGGTAAAATGTTTGGATGATGTGATTAATGCTTCTCATTAAATCATTTAAAGACAGGGACAGCCAGTGGACGATTGCCGGACTTCAGTTCTCGCCCTTATAGTGGGGAGTAGGGACCACATAGTGAGTGAGGCCTCAACTCTTACCGTTAAAAACTGTCCCCCTGCTCTCCCTGTCTTACAAACAACTGTAATAACCAACGACAAAGAGCCAGGCTAGCAGCTGGTCTAGCAAGTCACGTGACTGTAGATAGTGTAAGATTGTTGACACATTAGCATTGTCTGGTTGTAAACAGTAAACGTGTTTAAACATTAGCAGTGAAATGGAAAAAGAAAGTCATCAGACTGTGCGTTGAACTTTTCAAGGCTGGTTAAATACAAAAGCCACGGCAAAGTGGATAAACACGATAAAGTTTCGTAAATAAAAAAGGAAACAGGGATAAACAAAATTAACATTTCAAATTACACTTTGTTAGACCTCATTTCTGTTTATTTATGGGAATTGTATACATAAAAAAAGATAATTCTCGTCTCCTTTTCCGTTTTAGCCATGCTTTTAGTTCAACTTTTGATGTGAGAATTGAACTGTAGTTTTTATTTCCTATTCTAAGAAATTTGCTACTTTCTGAAATCAACATTTGTTGACGTTCTTCGTACGTCATTACCTCATCTGATTTATGAACACCAGTTTTTTCTTTCAGTTCATTCGTCGTCGTCCTTGTCGTTATTGTTGTTGTGTTATTTGTTTCCTACATTATATTTTTTTCTGTGATGGAAACCAACCATCAATCAAGCTAACCCCTCAAGGATGCCACAGACACAGTATGAAGGTGCTGCGCTGGTTACGGTTTATGTTCTAAGCTGTGAATAGTGGACACAACGGTTGACGAGAGTTTGTCGGTTGTCGACCGTGTGTTCGACGTGATGTCATCACGATGCCCGAGACGTGCGTACAGCAGCATGCGCACGCGGCGAGAGGTGGCGTAAGAGATTAACAGAAGAACTCCTTGCCCGCCATTAGCTAGGATGGACAGACCACGCAGCCAGTCCAGATCAAGACCTTCTGACAGGAGCGACAGCGTCCACATGACGCCGGTAAGCATCGACAGGCGCGCGCACACCCACACGTGCTGGTGCGACTCCGGCCTGGAGTCCGAGTGTGGCTTGAGTTTCGTCACCTCGTGGATTCGCCTGACTGTCAGCAAGAACAGCACCAGGTTGAGCACCACAATGACAGTGAGTGGCAGCACCATGGCCGTTCCCACCAGCAGCTGCGAGCTCAGGAAACAAGACTCGCTGCTGTAGCCGATAGACTCGCCTTTCGATTGCACGTACGAGACAGCGACTACTAGCGCCACCACGACAGCCGGAAGTGCGATGGACACCGCGATATTGCGCGTAGTTTTCCAGATCAGCGACCTGGACTCGTGGCGAGTTTTGGCAGAGAACACCTGGAACATGTGCATGGAACACACGACCATCCAGCAGAAGACGCTCAGCCAAGCCTCGTGAACTAAGATCCCCAGGGCCTGGCACCACACTCCAGAGGTCTGAAGGTTTGACGCCAGCATCAGCGCCACCTGCGCGACGAAGAGAGCGGCGCACGTGCCCATCACGTTTAGCCCCGGCTGCGTGCGCAACGCCGGAAGTAAGGCGTAGACAGCAAATGTGAGGACCACGCAGAGAATAGACATGGGGATGGCGATCCAGGACAGGAGGTGTTGCCACAGCGGGGAGGACCTGACCTTAGGGACATATTTGAGAGCTTCTAATGTTTCTATGCACACGTTGAGCACCTCGTTGTCCTCCAGCCTCACGTACAACAGACTGTCTAACTCCGCCTCCTCATGTTCGCTAACCACGACCAGTCTTTTCTGGCCATCTGCCCCCTCCCTTATCATGAACTCGTCCCTCGAGAGTTGGACGTAGGCGCACAAAAGTAAGGGGCTCATTTTTATTTTCAAAGATTCGGGAATGTCAACATTATCTCTTGAGAGCGCGGACTTCACCAGTGCATATAAAAGCCTTACTCGTTGCGTTCGCAATACATACAGGCCTTTCAACGCGTCCTCAGCCCAGCTTCTATAGTTAGTGTGGTAGACAGTCACATTCTCGTCAACTGTCGGTGTGGTGGTGTTTTGGAGCGATTCTATATCGATGTGCTGAATAAGAGTTACGTTTTCCTTAAAATCTAACCTCTCCAGAATCCAATCGTCTATGAGGAGATTCTGAACCAAGAAACCCTCAGCTATGTCCCTTTTTATCTCCCTTGACGATGTTATGTCCCCTGTAAGCATTATTTTGACTATCTTTGCCTGTTCTGTAGAGCTAGAAAAAAATAACTCTAAAGTGATCGTGAAAACGTATTCATAAGCATAGTTTTGTGTTTTATTTTCGAGTTGCCGTTGAAGTTGCAGTACCAGCTCCCGCAAAGACTCATTCCTGGATGTATTCAAGGCGAGTTCCGTGCTGGGAACGAGGTTGATGTTCAGCTTGTACGTCAGGCCCCGGATATTCGCCAGCGCCGTGCTGCACGTGCTGTTCTCCGCGTCCAACAACTTGCCAGCTGGGCAGGTCAGGTTGCGACACACGCCCTGCGGAAGAAAACCTGAGGTCAGTGACACAAGTTCTCACAAATTTATTACAACCCCAAAGGCTTTATTAATCCGCATACCTGTAATTGCCTTTGCGGATTAATAAAATTGTATTGTATTGCAATGTAATTTTCTGTCCAGGTTTTTATTTCGTTATCTTCCTGTATCTGTGTTCGTCCTTGGCTGGATGTAACGGAACTCCAAGAGTGGAGGCAGCTCGGAAAAGACTGGCATGTATCGGGTTTCTTTGTTGGAAGCTCCGGACCTAACAGCAGAGACTTCAAAAGCAGACTTGTAGGACTTACTGTTATGTATTGATCAGGTTGATGCATGGTTGATCAGGTAAATCAATTTGCTTGTTGATTTTTTTCTAATATTATGTTTCTTCAATTCATTTTTTGTTGATGTTTTCATCTGGTTCCAACATAGCTGATATTTGTAGAGCTGTACGTGACAACAGACATAAATAGAAAGACATGTAGCCATATTATATGTTTATTAAACATGCTAAGGTATTCGTACACGAACATGCTCATACACATGCACCCTCGTGGATTAGTTTCCAATGACACGATGTCAATGACAGTTAATAAAGATTTAATAAACACTCATCCGATTGTACGCAAAATCTCCTCCCAACGCCAAACACACAACAGGTTACACCGACGTAAACCACGGTTTATTAAGCTAACTGTCGTGGAGCTTGTCATGTGGTAACCTTAATGGGAAAGTAACAATCGCCCCAGTTAGGGGGCCCGCTAGTCAAAAACAGTGGTGTATGTGCCACAGTACAGGTGCTGTGTGTGGTAGAAGAGTAGAGGTATTGTATATACCAGCCGGCTGTCTGGTGAAAACGACTTTCCCAACGATTTTAGCCAGTCTGGTGCTAAGTGATGGAGCTGTTGATGATTGCAGGTAGCCGATTTATACGTGCTGGTTTTTTTTAAAATAGTAAACTGTAAAATTTCTTGGATTATTGTTGTATCCAGAGTGAAAGTAGGCAATTTTCAATACTTTTATTGCAAAGTTCAAGTTTTCTCCTTCCTAGAAATATTTAGGTTTCTTGATCTAATGTTTACTTGAGAGCAGCCAAAATAATTAACCTTCATCATTAAAACAAGCCGATTAGAACCATAATGTAAACACTAAGCAAAAAACAACACGAAGGAATATCACGTGATACACATCGTTAACTCTTTAGCTGAAGAGGTTGAATGAATCTCGCGCTTACAGTAAAGTATGCATAAAAAGTATACTTACAAGTTTCTCGTATCATCTGTGGAAGCAAAGAGTATGAAGGCAGGGAAATATTTAGAGGCTAACCAAATTGCTCTTTTCTTCTTCAAACGACGCGGCTTAACTCATTTAAAAAAGAATAATTCTTAAAATTCAATAATTCTCAAAATGTACTTAGCCTTTAGACAGCGCAGTTTTGACTACGTTTACCAACGTCAAGGTTTTAACGTCATTTCCGGTGACTTTAAAGCTGGATGTATTTTTAGGTGAAACTAATGACAGTCTTATCAACCTGTCAGCAGCCTTTAAGCTTATTTCATGTTTCTCTCGGTATTTCCTTTGAACAAAACTCTTCTTCCATGGTTTCGTGGTTGGTCGAAATATTATAACCAAAAACCAAAACCATCGATAAATAACAAAAAATTTTGTTGAGTGAGATTAAGGATTCAACTTACTCCGTTACGCGACGGCCGGCGAGGATGTGTCTTTCTCCGTGTACCATTTCATATTACCTGTAGTTCTTGATTCCCTTACAGCGCTGTGTAAGCTATTAGTCTCTAGTGTGACCAGGAACTGTTGTATTTCACCTAAGTATCAAATTTATTTTATTTTTTCATCTAACTTTCTTTCACATAGACGCTTTTCGTTGTTGCTTCCTCTCCCTGAATACAGTCCAGGAAACTCGGGTACATCAGTGTGGCAGCATGAATATCTCTGAGCAAACTGATAGCAACACAATTTTCAATAGAGTGATAGTACAGATGATATAGGAAAATGACAGCACCTCTCATCCGTAGAAAGTCGTATGTAGTGTGGGAGTGATTACATTAGCAGGGCGGAAATACCTCTCATCTTTTTGGTCTCGTTAAGTTAGAGAGCGCTTATAAGGCCCACAGAAAAGTTGAACAGGTGAAAGACGGCAAGAGACCTCACTGCTCCTTTCGATTCTCTGATATCTGTTGGTTGAAATTAATAATTATTTAATATCAACTGTCTTCCTTCGACCTGGCTTTTTTTGGGGGGACATTGCGGGGAAATATGATTTGAGACACAGGTTAAACATACACAGAAACACAACTTTAATGCATGGACTATATCTTCGGCAGCGTAGTAACTTGGAATGCTGTTAGGACTCGCGGTAAAGTAGTGCTATATGACGTCAGCAGAGTATAACCACGGTAGACCACTGTTACCGCCACTGAGCGCGAGTTGTGTTCCATGAAGACATGACATCCCGGCATCGTCAATGTCCAGACATGGCATTAAGAGCAGGTGATTGTAACTATGGCGCTCTTTTAATATTTGTGACACGCATACATTCCACAATGTCACTTTATAAAACATTGTCGTTTTCAACTTTACCAAGCAGAAGGTCCTTCAAGATCAATATGGAAGAGATATATGCTCTGGATGAATAAAAATTCCTTCAATCTGTTTACAAAACTAATTTGCTGTGTTGGAATTGCCCTCCGACAGACACAACCCGCATCACCGAAAGCAGCACACGATTGAGAACGCGACCTTTAATAGAATATGAAATATTCATCGTGATTAAATGGACGGAAGTTTCAGTGTCACACAATGCATGGAGCCATCTAACTGACAGGATAGTGTCATGGAGTGAACACTTCCAGCAGCCAGGACCAAACCAGGTGTGGGCTGAGCTGTGTGCACGACATTCACTGTCGCGACATTAGCAGCAGTTTCATTGTAATCATGAGCCGACAGTTTACTGACAGCACAGCTCCGTCTGGTGGTGATGCATTGCCCACGTAAACATTCTCCATCCTTTTGTTATTCTTGACCAGACCGCTGTAACAACCGGTAACAGGTGATGTCCACAAGGACCCTTCTGGGTGTGTAAATGATCTTGTGAGCGCGTGTCTTCCTTTCCAACGTCCAATCTTTCCACAGAACGGCTCTCGCTCACAGAAAGATCCCGGATGTGTTAGAGATGACTGGCCTCAACTACAAATAATCATAAGCCTTGATAAAATGAGCTAACGTTGGAAAACTTTTAATGCCAACGAATATTTGTTATTCCTAATCTAGAAAACAATATAATGCATTACTCTCATATTAAATGTTTCACTCACTCGACCGTTGGGAACTTCGTGCTCAGTTGTGTAAACACAGGCAGACATTAGACGGAGACTGAAACCTCAAAACCGTGTGAGCCTGTAGTAAGCTCACAGCCAGCGGTCAAGAAGAGTGACGCCCACTGTCAGTGGTTACACTCCCGAGAAATCCAGGAATGTCACAAAACAAACTCCGGTAAATACCGTTGACTGTAGATGGCGGTCTAGTCGCGCCTGTAATATATAATAACAAGCATATAAAGGTCTCCTACTATTAACTGCGACTCACGCAATACAACGCGTGGTTACATACACAGTCCAAACCTTCTGTGCACGACTAACTCGCGGCCTGTCTCTTGTCGGATGTAAGCTAGACATGTCTTGTAAACACGCTGACAGTCAACAACCTTTTAAAAACCAAAATACTGCCTGTGCGCTTTGACAGGGTGCTCCTGTTATTTGTTGTTGTATATTTGATCATTATCAAAAACATGTTAATTGTCTCGCGGCAAACTCATAACGGACAACCTCATGCGCGCTCTTTTAGCATGTTTATGTTTATGTTTATCCGCGATTTGTGGAAAATAATAACAGAAGCATATAAAGAAGTAGTGGAAGAGGTTAACAAGATATTACTCTTGATTTTTCGTTGCATATGAAAGTTATTTGGCTTAGAAAGTCGAAAGAAAAAACCTATCGAAAAGAGCAACCGTTGTTTGTATGTCTCGCACCTTAACTAATATGACGGCCGTAATGTAAGCACCAGGTAGTCACCTGAAGGTAGTCACGGACATAACCTTCGAGGTCAGTATGTCTCTAACATCGCTGCCATTCAACGTTTCTCTAGTCACGTGACTACGTCACATTATCTGCTATTATTTACTTTTTGGTGTTAACATTGTAGGCATTGTGAAAATTATTATTATTATCATCATCATCATCTGTAAGTTTCTTTTATTTCGTGTTGCCTTTTTATTTCTTTTATGCTTTGTTAAGTTTTTACTTTCATTTACTACTTGTAATTATAAACGAAGTATTACGACATTTGTTTCTTTTTATCTATAGTGCTTTTGTGATTAAATATTTAAAATGTTTTATCTATTTTGTGTATAGATCAAAGTGATTGTATTGTAACCGTTTACGTATCTCTTTTCTACGATCCAAGCTATATTATTAATATTTCTCCTAGTATCACTCTAAATATTCAGTAATAAAATAAGCCGTACTTTGGCACAGTGGATTAAACAAAAATCGCATTTTATTTGTTGGCGCAGCGCTGGCTGTAGTGGGAGGCGGTAAGGGGGAATTGCACTTGGTGGTGCGAGAGCTGACAGTCCCCCCTGTGGTAGCGGCTTTACCCCTCCCCATTATATTCTGCTGGTGATTTTGGCCAGTGTAGGCCTAGAGCCTCCTCTACGTACAGATGTATATTGTGTGAAGTTGTTCTGATGACCTCATCATGGATAGTATGGGATCTGTTATGCTCTGCTTGTGTGTGAGCGTGTGTGCGTGCGAGCGTAAGCGCACAGACATGTACTTTTTAACGGGAAGTGAACATACTTGTTGTCAGTTCTCTTGTGTAGCACTTTGTATGTGCCTGACATAAAGCTTCGTTGCATTAGATATATATATACATGTACAGATATAAAAATCGTGTTGCCAACCTCTAGCTAATGCATCTCCAACGATTTGCATTTTCTCTGACTGCACAGAAAAACAGGAAAATGTTGAGAACACTATGTCGCGGTGTAAAAGCCTAGGCCTCCGTTTAAAGTCAACTAATAAGCAAGATATAATTATTGTTATTTTTTGGATTGGTTTGTTTGTTAGAGCGAGTGGGATTTTGTGTGTTTACTTCAATGCTGTGTCATTACTATTGTTTTCCTATTTAAATCAAAGCCACTCCTACCGCGCAATTTAATGAGATAGTGACAAAGTCACGTGACTCACGCTGAAGTCCGTCTCCCGGCCTCTGGCACACCCTGACGTAGACAACGTCGTGTCACGCATGGTGTCAGAGGACAGCCCGAACAACAGAGATAATGGCGGAAGTCCTGGGTTTCTTCCCCCCATATAATCGCAGTCCATCGCACGTGGTTGGTCGCCATTACAAACAGCACAGAACACGTTTTGCTGCAACCTGCTCTCTGGAATCGTGACACGGTAAATGTCGGATAGCTTCAGACAATCGTCTTCAACGTCCCTGTCGTAGGCCTCCACCTGCCTGTTGTGTTACAGGTAGAGATCACTTTTGATAAATAACTTGCTGAATCTCCACATCTAACAAAACTCGCATCTTCCGGTGGTGTGTACAGAACATCACACGTAGTCTGACTACCTGCCGAGGCCTGACGAAGGAAGTCAGCTTCTGACCTCGCCGTGGACACGAACTGGAATACTTGACACGTCACCTCTCGTGTCCATGTCACCAGTGAGGTGGCCCGGTGACACGCGGCGCAGTCCTTGTTCCTGAAGGTTCTCTTGGTTTTCACGTCGGTCACGAGGCGAGTCATGGACAAGTCGCTCACGTCTTCTTCACAGTTCTTCTTGACATCATCTGATACCCAGGAGTCTGGACAACTAACAATAACTAGAAGCTTCTTCACGACGCATCCCCAACGATATATGGGAGTTAATTGGAAGAGACTTTCCGTGCAGCACCGATCAGACAAGGAATTACAAACGCCATCACAATGGCAAGGGAAGCATCTCAAAAGTTTACACTTTGGAATACGCATGGTTCGAGTCTTCACGGGCAAGTAAGAAAGCCCCTCCCACAGTAACATGTCACTGACATCTGGACTGTCGTAAATCTGGTCACAGTAAGCGTCTAAATACTCTTCCTGTGATGGAGAAGGTTCCTTCCACGTGTAATTTTCAACATTTTCCTCAAGTTCCACAGAAATCTTAGTAAAGGTCGTCAGCATCCCTTGTCTGGCTACACCTGTGGTAACGGCTGTCCCCTCACTGACGTCAGAAGCTCGATTTGTCAGCAAAGAAGTGCCATTGCAACTAGATGACCCCAGACTACAGTCGCCATTGACCACCAAACACCACACAGACAGACAGACGAGGACTAACAGACCGGAGACCCGTGAAGTGCAAAGCCTCATAGTAAAGGACACCCCGAGCATCTTCAAGTCTGATCGCTGTTGAAAACACCGGAAGAAGTGTCGGCAGGTGGCTCTCTCCCAGAGAATATATAGCAAACGGGAAAATTTCCTACAACGTAAAAAATATTGAAATTGATTCTTGATTCACTTATCTTACGCCAAACATAAAAATTAGAGCTATAATAGTCTGTCTAGAAAATTATCTCGAAATAATTTCTTAGTCGACTGATGATAGGTTTCTCAAGATAGGATCATCTACACAAATTTTGTTTGTTTGTGTGTGTGTGTGTGTGTGAGCGCGGTTATTTTTGGCTTTTTCCACAGGCATCTACCCCAAGAGACTTACAGTGAGACATAATTGACAGAGTGTTTTAATTCCTGCTCAGCACCTGAATATTTACACTCGACTATGTAGCCAGAAATCGTGTGGAAAATTATGTTTATTTTCCCTTTAGTTTTGTTTTCTCTATGATGAACAAGGCGGGGAATCAAACACCCTATAATATTATGTAGAATAATAATCTAAGATTTTATGCTCCAGACATTTTTCTTGTTTCGGAATTTTTTTAAACATGCTATAAGTTATAATTTGAGCTAAAATTTTACCGGTGTCCGCAAGTACGGTCTCTGTAATTTCTGAGCTGACAATATCAATTAAAGACCAAGGTTTACTATGTTCTAGGTAATTGCTTTCACTGGAGGTGAAGAAATCTTGATTTTCATCGATTTTCAACGCAGGTTGTGGGTGTTGGTGCTGTTTGTGAACAGCCCTCTCCGCTACCTTCAGCATGTTTGTTTAATAGCTGATGGTGAAAAAACAAAGCGGACGCAATGAAAAGATCAACAGATTATTCTTCAGCAGCGTTATTCATCAGACTGGATGACTCGGTCATCATGTGGGCGAGTCGTATGTGGAGTACTAGCACCTGGAAATGAAAGATTAGCTTCAGAGCCCCGCAGGATGGTAAAGACGGGATCCGATGTGTTTCCTCGTTGTCGTGGTTATAGCGACTTTTATGTCATTTTAAATGTAAATAAAACTTAGTTCTATAAACAAATACTTTATAGAGAAATCTGAATGATAATATTGGACTTTGACAGATCATTGGGTAAGTCCTATGGTTCTGTAGTTCTGGCAGTTTCTTTTTTTCCTTTGGGTTATGACTAGTTACTGCGTCAATTCTTTAGGTCATCCTTTTCCGTCCCAGACTCTTTGGTAAGAGCACTGAAGGTTCTTTATTCTTCTTTTGAAGCCCTGGAGCTTCCTGGGTTGTTGACAGTAGCACCTGAAGGAGGGAGAGTATTTGACATCAAGGATTACAGGAGAAGTCGCCATTCTCGGAAGAGAAGAGTACGTCTGTGTATTCTGTTTGCACCATCGAAGACTAGATGCTTCATTTACAGTAGTTGAGATTTGGTGCACTGTGAGCACTACATGAGAATGGATTGCTATTCATACTGTGTGAGAATAAATGCAGGGTTACTTGCATTTGAACTGACTGAACTGTCTTTTTTAAAACCGAGTTACGCAGGAAATATACCAAAGATATATGTAAAGATGGTTGCAAACCATACCAATGTCATATTTATTAGGAAAAAAAACAATATTAAAAGGTAAAAAGAAATGCATATCAAATGTCCTTCATCCACTGAACAGTAGAAGCAAATGAAGTACCTAGAGCTAAATAGAAGTGTAGAGTATAAAAACTTAAGGGAGCAGACAACCAGCAGAGTACACCACTACTGAGGACTCGGAATGCCTTGGACCTCAATAGCAAAAGAGTGCACCAGCAGCAGTAAACAACACCAGCAACAGTCAACAACCTTTAAACAACATCATCAATAGTCAACAATATTTGAGGTAATAGAGCAACGACTCCCCTCCCACACCCTCCCTAATCCCTTTCCCTTCTCGCCCCTTCCATCCTTCACCTCTCCATAGTCCTCGTGCAGCCTTTACTATCGACAGCGCCCTCTATTTCTCTTGAACCTTCTAATTGATTACGTCCCCTCAGGCCAGGCAATTCCCATCAGATGGAAGTACCTAATTGCTATCCGTATTTCTTGTTTACATTCGCTGATAAACAATGGGTTCACGTGGTTCGGCCTGCCAGTAGTCCGTTTGATGCGTAAGTAAATCAAATTCATTGAACAGTCGGGTCCTGCCCACCAGGGACAACAATTATCGTAATGGCACACAAAGCGATTGCGCGATCATTAATAATGTAATGTGTGACATATCGGATGTTTCTCAGTTCCATTTCGCAGTGAGGTAGCCAGTCGTCGCTCTCTGACGTGGATGGCGGACCGAGAGGGGAAGTGACGACAGACAGTCGGACGGGGGCGCTACGAGTGGAGAGTCATCGGCGCGTCATCAGCTTCAGGCTACTCACCTCATCACAAGCAGGGCTAGCAACGATGAGAGAATGAGGCGAAGGAAGAATGTTATTAAACAGTAACAACTGTAAGAGCAAATGCTGACATCTGTGAGAATGGATGGTGGTTATAACACTGAAACATTGAAAGCACTTGTACCCGTTTTATGTGAGCCGTTTGTATCATGTTTATATGAGTAGTCGTGTAGCTTGTATCACTTTGTCTGTCTATACTTTGCTTCATTTGTCCAGGGGTGGACTTGTGAACGTTGTAGGTAACGTTACCCAGTAACATGTAATTTGTGCACGTGGCACGCGCATCATTCAGACAACTCTCTGCTCTGACCAGTGATGATAAAAGGAAAACAATGGAAGGTTAGATACCAACAGACACACTGGACTAGCAGTCGTTGATAAGTCTGAAGTTCTGCATCCACAAATATCTGAAAGTTATTATGACATTTGTATGGAATCTCATCTTACAATCTTCGGTGCAGTGGCCCAACTTTGGCAGATAGAAATATCGTTCCATCAACACAACACTTGCACAACATGTGCAGATCTCAACTCTAAGTAATGACAAGATGGCGCTGATGTGACAGTAGAAATAGAACGGCCCAGGAAACGACGAAAAGTGGCGCAGACACAGAATTCCATACAAAACCGTAGCAAATATCGTACAGAGAACTGATGAACACTAGACAAAACTTCACGCAGATCAACGGACAAATATGAAAGTAAGGGAAAGCACTCAGCCTGTAGCCAGTTAGGCAAAGGGACACCACTCTCCTTGTGATTGTGTCAAGAGGTATGACACAACCCAAGTGTCCAGTTCCCCGAGACCAGAAGTCTCGCGATTGGCGAGAAAACACAGGAACATTATAACCTACTTATTACAAGACTCCGCAGCTCCATAAACTTGTCTTTACTACTGACGCAACCCGCTACGTCTGTGTAAACAGGTAACAGCAGGTTAGGTTAGTGTTATGTTAGTTGTCGGGAGGTTCTGGGGGGGATAGGAAAGTGGCTCTCAACTAGTGACCTTTGTGTACTCTGTGATAAACAAGCGATAACACGAGAAAAGACCTAATCATCGAGAGTTGTCTCCGACAGCCAACTGTGTGAATGAGGAGTCTGTGTGTTTGAGTGTACATATAAACTTCGTGAACGGATCATCCTGTATAAACCTATATACAGATGACCCTATGTACATATAGTCCTGTGTACAGATAAATCTCGTGTGCAGAATCTTCCGCGGCTAGTAACTGTAAAAGAAGTCCAGTGATTTCTTTTTATCCGATAAGCACCTGCAGTAATGAGAATAGTTTAACAATCAGTGTTTAATTCACAGTGTTTAAGGCATTTTGCTCTAAACAAGAGAACAAAGCATGTGACTCACTTCCGATGTCTGCCACTGGTGGCTGGCACACTCCACAGACTGTCGCGCTCCTCCCTGAGGTGGTGGCGATGCCAGACCCAGAAGCAGCGTCAGAGGCGGCAGACGGTTGGAGAGGACAGCAGCGAAGCTCGGTAGTGTCCACTGTATACAATCTGTAACTAGCGGCTTATCGCCATTGCACACAGCACAGAAAATGTTTTGATACACTCTACCCTCGCGACCCCTGATACAAACGTAAATACTGAGGAATTTCAGGCAACCCTCTTCAACATCGCTGTCGTAGTCCGACCACAAGCCTGTTGTGTTGCACGTAGCCATGATGTTAGAAAAATACCAAAGTGTACCTGTACATTCCAAAAGACTCTCACCTTTGGGTGGGGTGTAGTGGACATCGCACGTGGTCTGACTCCCTGTTGACGCCAGACGGAGGAGGTCATCTTCTGACCTCGCGGTGTACACGTGCTGGAATACTTTACACGTCACCGCTCGTCTCCACGTCACCAGCGAGCTGGCGTTGTGACACGCGGCGCAGTCCTTGTTCCTGAAGGTTCTCCTGGTTTCAGGTCGGTCACTGGAAAAGTCATGGACCAGTTCGTCATATCCCTTCACAGCTCTTCTTCACCGTCTCACCACCTGTCCAGTCACGTGGACACATGACAATAGCCAGGAACTGTTCCAAGACACATCCGATTCGACTAGTGTCTATGGGAGGTAACTGAGGAAGGAGCTCGGAGCAGTGACGTTCCGACGAAACGTTACAAGCGCCTTCACAACGGCAGGGAAACAACTCATTGCTGTACACTCCTTGTCAGCAGGTCCTCCATTTACCATCCAGTCAGTCGGGGAAACCATCCCCGCCATCTGTGTCATGGCGCTGTTGTACCGACAGATCTGAGGACAGTACTCACTCAGGTAAGCGTGCAACTGTGTGTGACGTCACAGCCCAACCTGCCGACACGTTGCTCGTCGAGGGCAACTCAGTCGTGCGAGACGCACCCTTAGAAGTGGGTCGCGACATCCACATGCCCCCAAACATTAAAGACTCATCCTGTAATGACGAAGTCACGTGTACGGGGGGAGTCGTCAGGACGCAACTGTCTTTAACCACCTCGTCAGTTGTAACAAAATTCGAGCAGGTCGATAAGCAGAAATTAGTGGCGACAACAATGACAGGAAAACTTGGTTTAATGATAAGCGCCATCGGTATTTTTATTTAGTATTTAGTGGCTGCTGAAATAATTTACTGCGAGCAGCTAACAAGATGCTGGTGACTACAACTTTCTCACTTGCTGCCACCTAACATGGCTTGCTTGCGATTTACAGTCACCTCAGCCCAATCCTCGGCAGAGAATATATCATGTGTGCGTGTGGGTGGGTGTGTCTGCGTCTTCGGGGGAGGGGAGGAAAGGGGTGCCGGCACAGTATACTATTATTTCAAATGACGCCTTCTGTGTGGTATTTATCTCATAAAATTACGATGTTTACTAGAAATCCTAAACATTTTTGGCTGCAGACATTTTCTACTGAGCACAAATTTCGTTTTTGGTCCAGACATTCGTATATATGCTAGTAAACAATAATATGTTCATTTGGAGTGTGTGCGTGCGCGCGCACGTGAGTTAGTGAATTTTTTTTATGTGCTTGCCTGTGTGTAAGAGAGAAGATTGTGTGTTTGTGTGTGTCTGTGTGTGTGTCTGTGTGCGTGCGCGCGCGCTTATGTGAAGAAATAATTAAGCAGTTTCTTTTTTCAATACGAAGCTTGCAACTATCTTCAAGCATTCTTAACAACCAAACATTCTGATAAAAATTGAAGTGTTTGCACACAATTAGAAAATCTGTCTTTTTAAAAATTCATTGCACGTGATACGCACACACACGCGCATACACGCACGCACGCACAAACATACCCAGCAGCAGCTCGCGGGTTTTTGTCCGTTAAACTCAGCTCATCGTCTCCAACACTTTTGTTGATTCTTTCTTTTAAAGACTCAATTAAGTCAAGTTTATATTTAAGCAAAGCCCAGGATACAAACGTCGTTTATTTCTCTAGAAACTGATGATCGATGACTGCGCTGAGGAACAGATGGAATAATTAGAATTTAACAACTTTGCTCCGCTGAAATGACTGTTTAACAAGGTGTGGTTAGTGCGGAGCAGAGACCTAATGGGAAGGCCTTCTCTCCTCCATTGTATTTCTTTGTCTCCCTGTGTAACTTGTTTAAATAACTGTGTTTGGGAACTCGTATCGGGTAAAAAAAATCTTTCAAACAAGTTGATGGACATCTGAACTTCACTGTCATGCGAAAATTTTTAGTGACAGGGAAACCTCTGCAGACTAGTGGCACCCAAAGACAGGAATGACAAACTGGAGAAGTCAGGTGAAGAGGACATACACTTGTGTCAGAGTAGATTGCTGTGTGAGAAGGTCATTGTGATTTTTATCTTGTGACAGAGGACAGACTGCGACAGTGACATATGGATGATACCATCCCTTCCTTTATGGTCTGGAAATGTTACTGGTTGTTTTTGTGTTTAGAGCGCTAGTCTCCTCGTCCTGCTCGATGACCAATGACATGACTACTTACAAAAATTGTTCTCATTTGATCGCTTCTGAAGGGTTAATGTGAATGAGAAACAGGTGCCCCTTCTTTCTGCAGTTCGAAAATGAAGAAAACAGACAGGAATAGAAGGAAAGACATCGAGGTTATTGTTTATCAACATGCTAAAGTGTTGCTACACAAACATTCTCAAACACATACAAGTACACTCACACACCTTACATTCCCAAGGACACTGTCAACATCACACTTAAATATTAGCTGTTAGCACTCTTACCTGAGTTTATATGCAAATCTCTTCCCAACACTAAACACATAACAGCTGACATAAACCGTTCGCATGTAGGAAAGTTTAAAGAAAATCATGCATTTGTAGATAAAAGTTAAGACAGCAACTTTAACTTCATGTATGTATCAAGCTAACGCTTCAACATGATTTCTGTTCCAAGGTTCCATGGTGGTCGGAACAATATAGCAAAAATAAATCCATTATTTAAAAAAAAAACCACTGAGAGATCAAGGATTCAACTTACTCCCGTGACGTGGACCTGCGCAGTGAAGCAGCTGTGTGACCGGGTAGGATGAGGACTTCTGCCAGCCAGTCCCAGCAGCAGGGATAGTGGTGCGGTCCTGAAAAAGCGGGGGCTAAAAGGCCCCCAACCGCCGGAAGGACGATCACAGGTCTGAGCATCTTCCCCGCTGCACATTGCGCAGAACGCGTTCTCATAAACGACTCCGCAGAGTTGCACTCGAAAGGGGAATCCCCTGCAACCGTTGACACAGTTGTCTTCGATATTGATGTCGTAATCTTCTGCCGCCCATCGTCCTGTCCTGTTGCATGACCCGACTGCAGACAGCCATTCATGTGAGGGACATGTCGGTGGAGACAAAGCAGCAGGAGGAACCCGCTTCATGTTGCAGACAGAAGGCTTTTGGACGCCATGTCGACAAACTCCTCCTCCGTAAGAGCTCGATAGACCGACTGAAAGTGACTGCACACCACTTCAGCGGCCATGACTCGTACGCACCAACCTCGTGACATCGAGCACAAAACTTGTTCCGGTACGTCACGTGCGTGCGCAGGTCAGTGACTGGTTCCTCTACAGTGTAGGCTCCCTGTCCAGTCTCGCATTTCTCTTTCGTCTCGTTGTCTGTCCACGACTCGGGGCACCTCACTATGGCGTAAAACGTCTTTCCTGCGCATCCTGTCCAGCGCCAGCGGGGCATGGTCTTCCTGGACACGTCAGCACAACACGTGCCATAAATGGAGCACGTAGGGTGGGAACTGCATGGAAAGATTTTCAAGAAGAAATTCCTGTGCTGTTTCTAATTCCCTGGCTCTCTCCTTGCAGATTCGGGCTTCATTCTGTTCAGGAGACTGGCCATCTTTGACCTGTGTGTACTCCCACAATGCTTCACTGGGCGACCGAGATGTCGGTGGCAAGACGTCCTTGAAGTCGTTTGTGAACAAGGTGTGGACGTTCTGCTTGACGGCCGGCCAGGATGTTACCTGGTAGGGTTTCTCCATGTACCCTAGTACATTACCTTTAGCTGGTGATTCGTTTTGAGCCCTGAGTAACTCCTTAGTCCCTGGTGTGGCCAGGAACCTTTCTTTTTCGCTAGAGTAAGTCGCAATTTTATTTGTTGTTTTCATCCAACTTTCCTCCATGTAGACGGTTCTAGCTGCTGCTCCCTCTCCGTTAACACTGTTCAGACATGGTAACAAGAAACTCGGGTACAGCAGTGCGACAAGTAGCAACATGTTTGAACTTTGAGTAACTAGCAGAGACCAAATTTCCAATTAAATAGACCAAAAGCTATGAGAGAACTACAGTACTTCTCAGCTGCACTGTCTTAAATTCCTACATAGTGGGGTGGCAAAAGCTCCTATCCTTCTTGTCTCATAAAGTCAGAAAGGGTAGATAAGGCCAGCAACCCTTGGTGGACAAGTCAAGGACGACTCCTGTCAGTTTCCTGAAGTGTTTTGGTTAAAATCGATGATTATTTCCTCCCTCCATCGATTTTCTTTATCTCTTCTTTCTGAGAGTCCAAAAGTCAGCATGCGATGGTTTTGCCTAATCTTGTTTCAAGAGAATTTATTTTAATCCTTCTTGTTGATGAACCACTCACATTGTGATCGCGTTTATGTGGTGCCTACGAGTCTCTTGCTGCTTCTGATATCACGAATATGCCAGACCTGCCTCTACACTCAAGCTCCTACACCTCCGCCTCAACACTCAGTCCCGTGACGTGTGGCGACATCAGTGGACTGCGACTTGACAGCTGCCGTTCCACACCGTTTGTTTTTATTCTTGCTGCCAGAGAAACCGGATGTAACACTCATAGAGGGCGCACCAGATATTACAGCAGCACTTCAGAGAGGAGTGGGGACAACATACAGATTATTCAGTGTCACGTGACAGTATCATGTGACCGCACACTCAGTCCCTTCTCCCACTAAAACACCTAAAAACAATTGCTTCTTTTTGTGTTCACTTGGTGGCGTTCTAATCGGTTGTTTAAAGCAAAAGTAAGCTTGTGTACATACAGCTTTTCTCGCCTGTGTGTGAACGAGCAGAACAGGACTTCGTGGTTTTGGAAGATGAAAAGTTTTGCAAGCTTCTAAATTTCACTATTGTACTGAAAATGTCAAGTTTAGTCCTTTGACCTTGCTGGACATTGCCGCGAAACGTGATTTGAGAACTGAATGTGCAAGCATATACAAACAGTAATGCATTACTTCAGAGAAATTAAATCATTGGACTATATCTTCCACAGTCTGCTAATTTGAACTTTGAAACGGCATTAATTGCCTTTCTAATCAGATACACTTCGTGGAACAGGTGATTTCAAATGTGACCTTCTTTTAATCTATGCCAAATATATTCGACAGACTTTATGATCGTCGGTTAAACTTGACCACCAAACTGATTGCTCGAGAATGTTCATCCGGCTAAGATGGACCTTTAAAAAGGAACAGCGGTCGCTTCTGACTGTACATAGTGAAGACGAATGAGCACAGGACCTATATGAATGTTCCCCGAATGTTCCCCGCCTTGGCTTCTAGAACAAACCCAAAGCACAAATTCGCTTCTGGCTTAACTACCAACATCAAGATGAGCAGACAATGGGAGCTCTCGTGTTGATGGAGGCTTAAAAGTTCAAGCTTAATAATCTGTTTATTTGCTCTAAGTCGTGCGAAGATGAGGTCGAGAACTTCTGCAAAAAAAAAAAAAAAAAGAAAGAAAGAAATATAAAGCGACTAAGTAACAAATTTATTACAAATCTGTTGTTGACTTCCGGGTATTATAGGTTGCAAATGATTCGTCGAGACCTGACAGCCGACAACAGAGGTTAATAGTTGGTGTCGGCAGACACCCAGCTGTCCAGAGATTCACGTCCGTGCAATGAAGGTATGTCGTCAGATATTCGGCACATGCGCAGTACACACCTGTCGATGGTTAAAGCGGAAGTGGCGGCCCAGACTGTCAGCCACTCAGCTGCCGAGAGAGAGGAAGGTAAAGAGGTAAGCGAAAAAGAACACTGAGTGTTATAAACTATTATAAACGGTAAACTTAAAAAATACAGGAGAAAAGTTAGCTTTATCTGTTTTTCCGATGGCAGATGCCTAAAAACTCAAAACACAAAAATTAAAGTACAAGGTAATGGAAGATCGTGCTGAAAGTAAACTCAACAGCATGCGGCTGACAACTCATGTCAGGATTTCAGATAAATCAGCAAGATCCCAACATAACATCGCGGTATTAAATAAAGTACAAATAGATATATATATATCGAGAGAGATGACACAACTACAAAAGTCACAACTACACACCACCATTATCATCTGCCTTTGTCTTCACGATGCGATATTTGTGTGTTGTGTTTCACTTTTGTTTTCTTTGAATGCAATTGTAAAACATTATTTTTTCCATTACACTGGAATAGACTAATGCTCCTATGACTACAGATTTCTTCAATACCTTTTATGAAAATAACTTGCTGAGTTGAAGTTGCCCTCCATCAGCTGAAACTCGCATCACTGAAAGCAGCATCCGATGGAGAACGCGACCTTTATCAGAATATGAAATATTCAGTGTCGTGAAATGCGCAGCAGAGAGATTTATTCAGATAAATGTAAACACGTATACATTGGTGCTACCACATTGTGCAATGGCTTCTGTGGATGCCTGTATTCTGATCATGTGTGACATTGAATACTGTGAAGTAAGAATCACTCATTACATGACAATCTTGTATGTCACTCAAGGCATGGAGCCATCTTGTCAACTAACAGATAATGCTGCTCCAGTTCTTTGCGTGCTCTTCTAATCTATCGCCTGTCAAAGATATTTTAAAATATTATTTTTACATTTTAATGTTCCACAGATTTGATTTTTTCTGTCTTTCTTATAAGATGAAATGTTCTTGATTGCGACGGTTTGGTCTCTGACGGTACGTCTCCCTCGCGAAATGTTATTCATGGCAGTAAAATACTGTGAGAAGAACTTAAATCGTTTGTTATCATCCTACCCCAGCAAGGTCAAAATATTCCACACGATAACTATCTTTTAGAGGATTAAGAAATAGTGTGATACGTGTATAACCCATACCATTCTACCTCAAATCGTTTTATTTTATGACCTAGACTTGTGATAAAGTGTACATGTCTAGATAAGGAAAAGTGATTTTTAAATACTACTGTGTATGTACCTGACATAAAGCTACTTTGCATATTATGTATATAAATAATTCATTTTGTCAACATCTTGCTTATGAATCTACAATGCTTTGCATTTTATCCGAATTTACACGAGAGCGGAAAGAAAACGTCTAATACATAGTAAATAGCGGTAAAATAGCCTGTCCTTCGCTTATAATTAATAGGTCACACATTAATAATAATAATAATAATTATTATTATTTTTTTTATTATTTTTTATTGATTTGTTTGTTTGCTTGTGGGCTTGTGCGAGCGTGCTTTCAGTTGTTCACCTCATTAGTGCCACTGTTTTCTGATGTCAGTCAAAGCCTGTCATATCCCATTAAAGGAAAACTCGAGCGTTCAACGAAAATCGCTGCAAATAGAGCATAAAGTATCACAAAAACATATTACTTGTGGTATTTTATGATGAAGAAGCACGATAAGTATTATATTAATGTTTTTTCTTGATCACACAACTAGATTTGTCCAGAAAACAGGAAGTTACGAAAGGAGAGTATGTCTAAAAATAGCATCGTCTGCATTTGAAGAGGAAAGATGCAATCCTCTGTAAAAGAAAAAAAAAAAAACAGGACACGATGTGCTCTTCAACACTCAGATGGAATTGGTTTCTAAATATAGTGAGTGATAGCACCAGTGGATTAACTTGTGTGATTTACATAATCACGCGCACGCCTTACACAGCATGCACAGCATACAAAGGACGGAAGAAGACAAGTAATAAAAGATAAACACGGAAGACACAAAGCGGAATCAATGAACAAACAATAGTTAATTAAACATTAACCAAAAGACTATGTGCGCATGCGTGACAGAAGTGAGTACGAAACTAAAATCACTAAATGAACAACTCCTGAAAGGGAGGGAAGATGTTTGTGAGTCATTTACAAAAAACAGACTCTGCGCCACCAAATGAGTGTTCATTATCGTTAATTTCGTCCCTATAATTATCAGCGTTGCGTTTTAACATCCGCATGCTTGACTTACTAGTCACGTGGTTTAAAGGATTAGTTGGGTGCAATATTAAGTAAAGCCTATTTCTCCCACCGGGTGAATCCACCATTTGTTCTCGAGATACACGTCCATCAACATCAACATCAACATGTACAAACAGTCAGGGATTGTATGTGGATGCGTTTTTGGTGTAAAGGCCTCAGCCAACATGTGTTATTTAGGCATATGACCTGTTGACTTTGACCTCTTGCTGTACATGGCGTATTTGTTGGTGTATATTATACCTTGAAAATGAAAGCACTGAGCTTTGCTTAACTAATAATAATATGCACATTTATAGGCGCGTTTCTTCACTGTACAGTAGACTCAATGAACTTAACAAATATTTCAGAATAATTCAAACACTTTCTGACACAGACTAAAACATATTGGCAAGCTAGTGGCTAGAGACACATCAACAGACATAAAGACGGGCAACTCTGCTCATGAAGCCTGTCGGCGGCTCGGCAGAGGAGAGGACTGGGAGACTAACAAACATCGGCAGAAAGTACGGAGTAGTCACAGTAAGCACTAATTCACTCCAGGGACCTGTTGGTAGTCAGACTCCGAGTGGTAGCACGTGTTGCAATGGCGACAGAGAGGTGAGGCCGCAGACTATATTTCTGTCAATTCTGACCCTCACGGGGATGAGTGGCAGAGCAGTTGCATCAAGAGTAAAAAAATCAGGGTGTAATTTGAGATACATTATCGGGGAGTTAAATCTCTGTTGCTGACACACTGTTCCAAAAGTGGCAAGATGGCGCAGATGCGGTAGTTGAGACCGTTAGTCAACCATTTAAAGTACTCCACACGTGGCGCAGACACAGAAGAATAATCCAGAAGACAGCTAATGGCGTAGCAGAAACACATTTCAAACAGTAGACACAAAGCGTAACGCATATCGACGAAGAAGACGAAGAGAAATGGAGATAACTCATCCTATAGCCAGTAAGGGGAAGTGACACCACTCTCTTATCTATGCCTCATAGAGAAACAAATTGCGTCCCGTTAGTCCTTTAACCCCAAATTACCCCCAATTTGAAATTCATGCCAGATGAGATCAACCATGCTCGCTGATATTGCTCCCCCCAGAGTGAGGGGGAAACATCCGTCTGGAGAGACTTACCAGTGAGATGTGAGGGACAGACACCGGGTCCAGTCAGACCGCGAGTAACAGTTGTATCAATGTTCACGTGACTGTTGGCCGAAAGGAGTGGGAAGAATAAAATGTAAAGGCATCCTGAAGGTCTGTCATTTCAGAGCAAAGCACCAGGCGCACCACCAGCAGAGACTCTCGTGCACCTCGCTTGAAGACCTCATAGAGGAGTGAACACAAGACCCTGGGAGGATAAACCAGAAGATCTGAAGGGCGTCCTGTATGGATGTGGTGTCATGTTCTCACGTGTTCACTCCGTGTACAGTACGTTGACAATGTTCAGCCGTTGTGACTTCACTTTTCGAAAGATATTTATCCTGTTCACTATGAGCTTGCTTCATGAAGTTTGTGTCACATCCCATTTTAATCAAGGTCCCTGCTTTATTTCAGAGGATTATTTTTGGAATAAAACAATTCAGTCGCCGAAACAGTTTGTCTTGGGTTATTTTCAAGAAACTTGTGTAGAGTGGGGTTCATTGGAGATTTTCCCTTGTAGCAAGGACACGTCTTCTTGCGAGATTTACGACACCTGTTGTCCCGACGATGACTCGGACATCCTTCATTCGAGTCCGAGCAGCCGGTGGCTGGGCTGTACAGCGGACAAGCACGTGGCCGTCGTCAAGTGTCCTGTGTCGTGGACAAATGACTCAATCAAAGAAAAATGTGAAATGGCACGTGGTGTTTACACTACAGACGAACCTGTTTCTGATTTACGTACTCAGGTGACCTACCGGAACCAGTTCTGCGCGCGCTGTCACGAACTTGCTGATTACGAGCCATGGCTTGTGAACGTCACGTGCCGTCACTTCCAGTTCGTCTACAAGGCTCGGTCAGTGAAGGACCTTTTAGACCTCGCGTCGAAGAACGCCAACGTCTGTTCCATCACGATGGTGCCACCACATGGTGTTCAGGTGTTACCATGCCCGGCACACCAGTGGTTTACAGCAGTCGGCTCGTGCAACACCACAGGCACGTGGGCCTCAGATGACTACGATAAGGACGTGGAGGACAACTGTCTGACTGGCCCTCGAGGACTTCCCTTCAGAGTTAAAGATCACAGAAACACTTACGAAAACCTCTTCTGCGCCATCTGTAATGGGAATGTTCTTGAAACATCAAAAGATGCAGTGTATAACGGTCCTGACTCTCTTACCGTTTCCCTTGGGATGTCTAATAATGAACCCGAAATCCTTGCAATAGTGCGCGTGGCTTCTCTCAAGTCCCCCCTGTCACTGTTGCTGGGTCTGACCGACAGAAATATGTTTCTGGATATGGAAAAACCCCTCGCTTGCTCGCAAGGACAGTTCATGGGACCAACAGTAATTATTCATAATAATAAATAATAATAAATAATAAATAATAATAATAATATATTGTTACTCGTGATGATTTAGTAAAGTAACAGGACGTGTTTCTGATCCCACCCCTCTCAGCCATGTTATGGTGCTATACATCATTCAAGGCTCAGTATGTTATGACTAATATTATTCTCGAACTTCCGAGTTCGGGTCTGGGGAGGCTACAGATGACAGATCCTTCGCTTTGCACTCTTATTTTCACCCACGGTAGTAATCACACCCCCGGGGTACGAGCGAATGTTGAGCCTTCCTAGCCGAGTGCAATGGTCGGCTGACAGACTTGGACACACATCGCTGCACCGACAGCCTCCAGTCCATCGTAGGTCTGTGCATGTTGGCGTTGTGCACGCTGGCGATACTCACTTCCAGATGTAGCTCGTCAGCTCCGTGCTCAGATAAGTCCTCTCGACTCAAAGAGCAAATGGTTTCTCCTGCGTCTCGATGAGATGTCCACAGACGACTCCATGATGCTACAGTCAGTCAGCAGTCAGTCAACCGTGACATGACCAAACCAGCTTGTGTCGTTTAACTGTTGCATGTAAAGGTTTCTGGAGCGTAAATATATAAATAATATACCGACACTAAAATTACAGCCGATGATAGTGTACTGCATGCAAAAAATAGAGAATAATTATTATTATTATCCTCTTATTATTATCCTCATATTATTATTATTATTATTATTATAATATCGGGTCTGCCAGAATCATTAGCTGGGCTGAGGTTGCTGCTTCACACGGGCCGTCAGTACCTAAGAAAGGAAGAAGTGTGTGGACCTTGTGAGAAATGTGTACTTTAGTGGGAGTGACGGGACTAAGACAGGCCGAAATATTGCAACAATGCTTAGAATGAAGTTTGTGGACTTAACTAAATATTCATCAGCCTATTTTCCTATTTTGCTCTCAACTGTTTCAGGGGATCTGTCACAACGTGACGTGCAGCGATGGGAAACTTCTTTTCTCTGGCGACACGTGTGTCACGGCCTTGACCCAAATTAGAGGGTTAGTATACAAGGTTGACGTCACCTTAGTTCCCGATTCGAACTTAACGGTGTCGATGTTATCAAAACGGCCCCTGGCTGAGCTGGCGAGACAAATTACGAAGCAAATCCTTGAAAGAACGCACTTCTTCAGTTATGTTGACACTCTAAATATTGATATTTATTTTGATTTGTTTCGTCTAAACAATCACCAAGCCAAGATAGAGTACATCAGACTGAGAGGCAACCTCACCGGATCCAGGGAAGTCGACAGAGACGACTTGGAGAAGATTTTGGTTCACGAACTTCTGGTGGATCCCTGGACTTTGCACAAATACAATTCAAAAATTATCGCCGTACTCAAGCAAAAAGATGAGTTGTTTGAGAATCGGTTAGAAAACAGCTCAGAAAACAACCTGAGTGAGCAACACATTTTTTTGCCCAAGAACTGGCCACAAATCTTTGCTACTTTAAAAAGACAAAATTCTACAACAGTTAAATTCCATAAGCACTATTCACCACATTTCAGTGGCATAGAAACACATGACATTCCTGAGCGCCTACAAATTGAGCTGTCGCCATTGTTGACATGCGCTTACGTCACATTGTCGCCCAGTGAATATGAGATACGACAAGGTGACTCTGGGGGGACCCAGCTGTTTGTCGTGGGCGACTACTACGACATGCGGCTGACGCAGCTGATCTCCATGACAACTGAAAACGATACGCTACACGTGTGCGTTGAAGCGTTACAATCAGCAGAACTCCACCTGAAAGTGAAGAGCGCCACCTTGTGGCTACAGTGGTTGTCCCGACTGGTCATCTCTCTGTCCATCGTCTGTCTCTTCCTCACTCTGGCAGTGTACGCCTTACTTCCGGAGCTGCGCACGCAGCCAGGACTGAACCTGATGGGGCTGTGCGCGACTCTGTGGGTTGCGCAGATGACGCTGTTGGTGGCGTCACATCACGTGGTTTGGGGGACGTGGTGTCGCGTGCTTGGGATGCTAGTGCACGGCGTCTGGCTGAGCGCCTTCTGCTGGATGGTCGTCTCTTCTGTCCACATGTTTCGTGCTTTCTCGGCCAGAACCTTCCACACTCGACACAGCAAGTCTCTGACACGGAGCACAGCGCGAAATGCTGTTCTTTCCTTCGTCTTTCCCGCTATCATCGTGGGCCTCGTCATCGTCATCTCGTCTGCCCAGTCTCACGGCAAGTCCATCGGCTACGGCGGACCGTTGTGTTACCTGAAGCTCTCAGGTATTGGTGGGGGTGGCCATGGTGTTGCCGCTGTCAGTGGCTGTCGTGGTCAACCTGGTGCTCTTCGTCTTGACCGTCAGAAGGATTAACGAGGCTTTCACACTTAATCCCCTGTTGGAAACCAAGCGTGACTCGCTGCAGCACGTGCAGACATGCGCGCGCTTATCGCTCTTGACTGGCATCACGTGGATTGTGGCGCTTCTCGCTGAAGGCTTCGATTTTGATTGGCTGCGCGTGATCTCAGTCGTGGCCAATGGCGGCCAGGGTGTCCTTCTCTTCGGGTCCTACGTCACCACGAGAAAAGTGTTCACTCTGCTTCGCGCTCGCCTCGCTCACGCTGCTGAGGTCGCACCGCAAACTGAGCTTACAGATGATAAGGCTATGGCTAAAGTGGCTTCCCTCAGTGAGATAAGAGAAAAGAATGTATAAAGCAGAATGCCTTCGATAAGGGATGATTCCGCAATCAGTATGGTCAGGCGTCACTGCTTATTTGTGGTTCTTCAAAAATCACCCCTCCCATGTTTTCATCCCCCTCTTACTCCTTTTCGCTATGCTCCCTTTATTTTCTATATTATCTGTCTCCCTCCCTACCCTATTTCCTCTCTCCCTCCCCCACCCCCCAATGGATATCAGATTAATTAGAGCGTCTGAAGTTGGAAGTGTACCGGTTCGATGTGTGCAGGGCGCAGCGAACTTTCCCCAGTCGATCCAGCTGTCGGTAATGGTCACCTGACTCCATAGAGGACAGGGAGGTAATTGGTGTTTTCTGTCGAGCCAGTAACGAAGGCTACATCACGGCAAGGTAGCCAGCCTGTAAACAGATGCCGCACGAAGAGAAAGAACAGCGTGCCCGAGACGAGCTGAACCCAGGACAGCCATCCTTCAGTGTCTTGGTGACAGGCGCTAGCAGTTCGACCACCGGACCGCCCTCTGACTCCACAGAGGGTTGGGGAAGGTAGATAGAGTGATTGAGTAGAGATGGGCACCGCCCTTTAAAAAAGAAAAAAAACTGGTCCCGAGAAAGGTGAGTTCCACCAGCTGTCCCAGGTAACATCCAGAGGAACTTGTTCAAATTATAAGCTATAAAATTTCTGCACAAGAGCTCAAGGAGTGCAGTGCTCCTCAACAACTTTCAAACAACACTTAGTATCCGGCAATGTTCTTCATAACCACTACAGTTGTGGCTGCAACTCAAGCAAAACTTTATGGTGGTGTAAAGGCGGGACGATAAATTAGATTTCCTGGAATTAAAATTAAATTCAGGAAACCTTACTCAATTAGTTTTAGATGTATATTAGGCGCTTATTACATTAGGTGTTAAATGTGTTTATGTGTATATTAGATGCATACTATATTAACTGTGTAATAGACGGATATTAGATGTGCGTGCCACAAGTAAAAAAACAAAAACAAAAACTGTTTACACGCGAACCCAATGAAAAAGTATTTGGAAATGTTTAAATAACATTCCACACACGCGCTCAGGGCGGACTTCTCACGATTGGTGAGGACCGTCCCACTACATTTTCTGTTGTCCCCCGTCAACGGCTCGCTGTTACACGTGATGATGGAGAAAGAAGGTGGCTTGCAGAGTAACACTCATGCTACTCGTACAGGTTCGTTAGGTGAAGGTAGCTTATTCGTGGTGGCCAAGGATAATAGCGCATGGTCTTAGTTGTAGGCTAACCCTAACCCTGCTTCGGACACTCTTCGTCCTGAAATGCTGAACTAAGATTCTGGGCTCAGAATACAGCACACACAAGGAGGGAGCAATGTCAAGGCGTCACACCTGAGCTACAAAGATTATTTTGAGGCTAGTAGCGTCTTCGGCTACCATAATGGTCATGCTATGTTGACTAACTTGAGTAGAATACAAACTCTATATATTTCTAACCAAAATAAAACTGTCAGTTCCGGCTGTATGCAAAATCAAATATTTTAAAATATAATCAAGTGTTATAAATAACACATTACAGCAAGTTTGCATTGTATTTACACTAGCTCTAGGATTATGCATGTCGATCAAATACGAACGCTCAGGTTGTAATGTATTTGTTTAATTATTCATCCATTTACTGATTTTGTCCTGATGGACTACCACGTTTGACTGCACCATCTCCAAGTTCTTAAGATACTAAAAAGTCCCAGTTCAGAATTATTACCTCTTTTTCATTTGGATTATGGTCTGATTTAAAATATTGTGTACAATACATTTATTAAAAATACTTTATACTTCAGATAAACTATATAGACATTTTAAAATCGTGTTCCTGTACTAGTTAAATATTTTATCATTGTATAATAATGATAAAGCTTAAAAGATGCCCAAAACACTGACCTCAAATGAATGAAAACATTAACAATAAGATAACCAAGCATTAATTCTCTGCACTTCTGTCTTGTTTTTTTCACATAATGTCAATTATAAACTCATCAGTCTGTTCACAAAAAAACAGAAACACCTTGTCATGATCATAAAACATTCTTTTTCATTCAGGAAGTATTAATATGCAAGAAAATATCCGACATGCTGAATTTTTGCCATTCATTTCACTTATGACTGATAAAATTCAGGTTACTTCTATTTGTACTTATATTTTAAAAAAAAGCAAAGAAGTAGGTACTTGCCACAATTCTTTCCCTCACTGACACCTACATTCCACCCCTCTCTCCCTACACTTGCACACACACACACACAAAAATTTGAACAATTCAGAAAATGTGCTAACATTTTTAACATGGAATCATCTCTTGATAACTCTGACTCAAGGCCCTTCTTTGTAAGTCAAACAGTAAATTCGAAAGAAAAGCTGTTTTGTATACATATATACTACTTATATTTAATCTTATTGCTAATGTCCACTGCTATCCTGGTGACAATCTCATACAGCACGTAGGTGCAAAACATGAGAAATAAATCCTGAAAAAGTGAGCAAGACACACAACACCTCTTTGTTTCCTTAAACCTCCCTCTACCATGACTGCATTTTTGAAAAAAAAAGGACTTACAATGAACACAGACCCTGAAGCCTGGAAGAGTGTTGTTTGACAAACTTCTAGCAACTGCTCATGACCTCCCCTCTCTAGCCAGATGCATTTGCTCTGCTTGTGTCGTAAGTTCATAAAGTCATTGTTATGAAAACAGTCACATATAAAATGCAAGAAAAACTCCATTCACGTAATGCATAATTATAAGAAGACCCAATGCACTGTTGGCACAAAAATTGCAAAACGTGAATCGTGGACTGTAACTCTCGGTGGCCCCTTCTGGCTCCTCCCATTAAATGAAATCATCTCCAATCTCCTCTCAATGAGGGACAGAGTGCATGGCAGAGATCTCCTTTATAACACCTTGTAGCGCCCCTTGTTGATAGGCTGGTAGGAGTTTTGCTGAAACAACAAAAGTTTGATACAATTTTTTTTCCTTTTAGGGAAGTTGTACATACTATCACTCTTACTGTCACACTGTCTTGCTCCTGTCAATTATTTCAAAGCAGTAAATCACATTTGCTTACAATCCCACTTCTTCTGACCTGCACTATTTCATTTCTTACTCCTGGGGGCAGGGAAGTGGGGTTAAATGCTAACAAACAGTGAACTATCTGGCAGGTTAGCCGAATGACCAGCGCAACCAGCTTGCAATCTGCATGAATATTTACTGTTCTTCATGTTTTGTAATGGCACTCTTCCTTCACAATCTGAAACCTACGGCCTCACAACTTTGGCAATAACTGCAGTAAGGAAGAATGCAGTCACCACACTAAAACTCTGTGTTACTGTTTGTATTGTCTTTTACACCAGTACAGTGGTACCTCGACATACGAGTGCCCTGACATACGAGTGTTTTGAGATACGAGCCGCCGAGCGAGCGATATTTTGCTTCGAGATAAGAGCAAGATTTGACATACGAGGAATCGCACACTACACCGCTGCACACGACCCCAACATGCGGGGCGGATGTTGGGGTCGTGTGCAGCGTCTAACAGTTTCTCCCACCTCAGACTAGACCTCAGTCTGTGTGCTTGTTTCCCTCGTTTTCGAAGCATTTTTGATAAGTTGGGTTCGCGTATTTTGCTTGAGCTAGGTGTGCGAGTAATTGACTTGGCGAGGATGTACGGGTGCAGCACATCAATGATATGTTCTGAGCTTAAACAGGAGTTGATAAAGGTTACAACGCCAGCTAAGGGCGTTACAATAATTTCTAATCTCCGGACTTCTCTCCATGAAAAGATGGAGAAACTATTGACTGTGTGGGTGACAGAGAAGCAGCTTCAAGGAGGAACCTTAACACAAAGCATCATGTGTGAGAAGGCACGAGCGATTTACGGTGATTTGCTGAAGCAGATCCCACACACTTCCATAAACGAAGAATTTAATATGTTTTTATAGAATATCTATTTGTTATTCATAAATAAATGTTTCTTCTTGTAAATACACTTTTTCTTATTCAAAAACACTTAACAAAAACAACTGAGGTGGTGTTTTGGGAGCTGGAACGGATTAATGGCATTTCAATGAATTTCAATGGGGGAAAATGGCTTTGAGATACGAGCAATTTGACATACGAGCAAGGTTACGGAACGAATTAAACTCGTATGTCGAGGTACCACTGTATTCTCCAATTCACTCAACCTTACATTACTTCACTCTGGTTTAAAACTTTACAGGACAACCTCTAAATACAGGGTGACAACATTTTGATGACCCTATTTCGAAGAACAGTTAACTCTCACACCAGACGATGTCATATCAACACAACATGGCAGCTTCCTTGTGCTGTCTCAAATCTGTTTTAGACGTAAGCAAACAATTGTTTTGCAACCCAACATTTTGAAGACAAATGATTTCGTGTCTATCATTTTATACCCAGCTTGCCAGTCTTCTTGGGTTTTTCTTTACTCAGTAACTTTATTTCTCTCCCCTACCCCACCCCACCCCCAACCTCCTCACCCCAGCCAGCCTACTAGCCTCTCACCCCAGCCAGCACTAATGATAAACAAATAAATATACTTTAACACCCCCAAGTCTTTTGCCTACCAGGCGAACCAGTTCCTCCTTAATCAGCCGTGTGATCTCCTTCTTGGCCTTGCTTATGGCAAGTTCATTGGTTGCTTCAATGGCCAGATACAGACGTCGTTCTCCTTCTTTTGGTTCTTTTCCTGGCGGCACATAAGTGCCACGTACTGTGATACCTGCTTCCGAGTACTCACAGATTTGAGCCAGAGCATCCTGAAGAAAAAAAGAAAATTTCAAGTAGTTGACTAGAAATTAACCTTAACTATATTTATAACTTTGATTCGTTATTCTTGTATTTAAGAATGACATTTTATTAGAGTGATATTTCTTCCACACTGCCCAAAATAAACCCACTTTCCTTGGATGTGATAATTCTTCCAAGCTGTCAAGCAAAGCACTCACCTTGGATGTGACCTTCCAACGAGCTGTCTGGGGAAAGTCGTTAATGTCCAGCTCCTCTTCATAGCGTTTGAATGTCTCAGCAGGCATTTCAGACTCTTCATTCTCTTCAGATGGAGGTTTGTACCCAAGCTTAGCATTAATCTTCTCTGCTTTCTGTTCAGCAATAGTCTTGGACTGCAACACAAATTAATCAAGCAGCCATATAACTTGATGTGACTAATGGATTCCTAAAAGACCCACTGGTGTCATTAAGGAGACCACATGCAGCGATGTAAATGCAAACACACTTCTCTCACAGGTCTGGACTGGTGTGTATTTTACAGATGCATAATCCATAATACATTAACCACAATATACAACCCCAACACTCACTGCAACTTGGGGAGCCTGAATTGAACCTCCCTTCATGATGGCTGCTGCTGCCTGCTGTGTAATGTCCTGCAAGCCAAAATACAGAAAAGAGAGAAAATGAAGCTCTTGTACTATGCTTCCAGACTCTCAGCATTGGCTGAAAGCCGTATAACAACTGTAGAATAATAATAATCATCTATATATAAATAAAGCAAATTCATTAAGAATGCTTAATGCACTTTACAATGCTAAAATCAACATTAAATCATGTGACCAAACAGAATTCAAAAACATTATACCAGGTACACCACATGCCTACATAAAAATTCTCAAGTGTCTCAAGAATGTAAAAAAGGTAACCCTCCACATAATATAAAACATCTCATATATTACAACCATAATATACAGCATACCAACCACATGTGTGTGCACACACACACATTATTAACAATGCAAAATTGTTGAAGACAATCTTGATCAAAGATCTGGAAAAGATTAATTTCATTCAAGATCCTACCCAAAGGTTCTTGATCTAATGTTTGTAAAAAAAATTCAGCAAAAGCATTCAGCAGCAAAGATGAAAGACAACCAGTAGCTAATTGCAGAGTGAAGGACGTAGCACAAAGGAGTTGTTTGAAATATGATACAATGCTTTGCTGAACTTAAGACAAGCAGTCTTAGAGTAATAGCAATGTTACAATGTAATGATCTGACTCAAGAGAACAGGCCACTTCAGTCAGCCTGTGAACTTCACAAGCAGGCTTATCAATCACAAGGTCTAGAATTAGACCATGCTGCAAGTGTGATCAGTCACAGCCTGGTGGAGATTCCAGAAAATGGGCTCAAAACACAGACCACCAGATAATTCAGTGTGTGACAATCAAGCACATACAATTTTTAGGCACCAAAACACTTGTGGCCAGCAAAACTAACGAAAATACAGAGAGATCTCACACAGCAGCCTGTTAGATGGGCAAGCACTACTTACCTTTATAACATGACTAGCACACAATTATTGGCAATTTACTCATGGGTATAACTGCCCTAACATGTGTAAGGAACTAGTTGTTTACATTAATCCAACAGGCAAACTAACTCCTGATTATGAGTCACTATATAGGTGAAGTTACATGATTGATTGGCACATACTGGAAGTTCCCAAAATGAATGCCACTAAGCATGAAATGTTTGGTCATAGGGGGAAGTTGGAAATATAAATGATGCATAAATATCAGGTTAAAATAAGAACCTTTTTTGTTGTTTTAAAAAAAGCATGTAAAAGAAGCTGTGGAATTATACATTTTATATATTCAGACCAAATGATGCTCCTTTAGATGACAAATTCTAGTATTTGGGTAGGCCTGCCCAGAGCCCATGAATATTGGATTTCAGCCTCAATCTGCAGATAGCTGATTTACCAAGGGTAGGCTGGGTAACAGGATAGGAAAATGTTCTTAATGAATACGAGCTCTGGTAAATTTTCTGCATTAAGATAGCAAAAGACACTACCATGTCCAATATATTTTGAGGAAACATTTCAAAGTAGTTGACCAAATATGATAAAAGCTTTATACACTCCATTCAAAATGCAAACATGCAGAATGCACAAAGCTGTTTGCAAACATCTCTGCTACCTGTCATGCAACAAACATGAAGGAAAAGACCCACCTGTGCTTCGGGTCCCAGGTTCTTCTGAATATTGATTTTGGCCGCCAGTCGCCTTGCCAACTCCATCTTGGGGTTATTTATGGGAGAGTTCTGAATGAAGTTTTGCACATTCTGCACCATGGTCTGAACCATCCCTTGCACCATGCACTGAAAGCCTTGCATCGCCAGTGCGGCTGGAATCATGTTTACACCTGGTGGGCCCATCATGCCTGGTATAGGAGGGCCCATCTGGCCAGGCACTGGCTTTGCAACATCTGTGACACGCTTGCGACTGGCAAACATATCTTCAATCTTTTGCTCAATCTGTGACAAGAAAATTTTTCTTGTAATTTTACTTTGTCAATATTTACTAGATGATCCAGCTATTGAGAGCTTGGAGCCTCAACTACTCTTATATTAAATTACTGCCCTTAGTCAGTGGGGTAAATGGTCCTGCTCTACTCTACCCAGATGCATCTGCCCTCAACTACTTCACGGTAAGTGCCCAGCTGGTGCAAGATGTTTACATAAATTAAAGTACCTAGGTGCAAGGAGACTGCTGGAGGAAAAAAAAAAAAGGAAAAGGCCATCTTCAACCAGCTCTGAGAACCCAACAATTAAATGCAGCAAGATTCAGCCAGACTGAAGAATAGGTTTGTTGTTGCATTCCTATGCTCTATAAAAGGAGCAATAAGGAATAAACTAAACTAAGAATAGGTTCATAGGACAGCACAAAAATGAGGAAGGGATTCTTTACTGGGGCCACGGGCCAGCAGCAAAGAATGAAGCCTTGCACCATATCGCCAGAATGGAGTGGTGTTTTACGCTGTGCCAGCAGCTGAGGCTATATTACGGCAAGCAGCCAGCCCTGTAAACAGATGTCACGTGCAGAGAAAGATCAGCGTGCCCGAGACGAGAAATGAACTCAGGGCAGCCAACCTTCACTGTATTGGTGACAGGCGCTAACAGCGCTAACCGTTGCGCCACCGGACCGCTCTGCCAGAATGGAGGATCAAACTGACAATTCTGACTACTCGGAAAAGCTGTCAAAGCTTTTCTCCTATTTTCCAGTGCCCAACACCCTTCCCTACATCAGGAAGAAGGCATGGGAACCTGGAGGTCAAACTGAGACGACTAGTTGCTGCTACAAAACACAGCTGTTCTGATGGGAAGAAACATGCTCATCATTCATTCACTTGTCTCTTGATTGTTGCTGGTCCTTCGGGAGGAGTAGCATAATCATTCAGAAAACGCAACACTTGCATCTCACAACTGTGATATTGTGAGGCTTAACAGAGATGCGAATGGAGATCAGCCTACTGGGTAAAGGAATACAGCTGATGATGGAAACTGCTATGTACAAGGAAGTCCATGTCATGCTTGTGCATGGCATCCTCGCCACTGTACCAGAGAGAGGAATGATGACATTATTAAAGGCAGCACAAAAGGCTGGGACAGGTATGGTGATGAAAGCTCATAGGGAAAGTAGCAGAAATTCAGACAAATACGCCGTCTGATGGCTGTGTTTACCTGCCAGCCAAGTAAAACAGGGGTCCCCAACCACCCTACCCTGAGAAAAAAAGGTTATTCCCAGGGACTGGGATGACGAGGTGAGAGCTAAACCTATATGTAACAGCTGAAAGTGGACACATCTGTGTAGAGCAGCCAGGATTGCTAACCTCACTGACCAGGAGCAGTAATAAGTTTGGTTGAAAAGCAGCTGTAGCCCTTAAACTCCTAACGGTCATGTCATCTAGTTAAGTTCAAAAAGAAACAAAATTATTAAGTAGGTATAGCTGATGGCTACCAGAATGTAAACCATGGAAACTGCCATCATAATTATGCTGTTACATTATTTGCAAACAATCTAAGAGCAACTATTTTAAATTTTCTTCCATTACATTTGTTCAACAAATAAGGCTAAACATAAAATAGATGAATCACTGTTACCAATTAATGCTTCCTCCAAAGATGCACACAGGCTTCAATTTATTATACTTATTTTTAACGAATAACATAAATTTTTTGATTTTACATACATATCAGCATAGGGACACTTACATCCAAACCAGCATCTTCATCATCAGAGTCCTGCAGGCCCAGTGCTGCTTTCTGCAGTTTTTTCCGATCATCAGCTAGCTGAGCTTCCATCTCATCAAACTTGAACCCTTTACCTTTGAACCCACTTGATGACTTTATGGTGCGTCCCTCCTATGTAAGCGAACAGTATGAGTTATGAGGCTGACAGCATGTAACATGTACAGATAATAACAGCCTGCAGTATGTACAAATAACAGCCTGTAACACATATAGATAACCTGTGGAATTTTTGTTTGCCTAGTCACATAACAGCTCCAAAAAATGATACCTTCATTTTAACAGCCATAAATTCATTAGGTTTTATAGCTGATAAAATCTGTATCTAACAATATGAGCATTCTTTGTCACATAACTAAAATCAATGCTAGATTGTTTCAGAAACAAAATCTCAAATTATTCAAACAGGAAGGTGAACAATTATGGACTGTCTTGTCTACAGCACCTCTTCAGTTTTTACCAAAACCTTTAAAAAAAATTGCCAGCATCCTTTTACCCACCTCCCCAAGCAACAAAAGGCACTGCATTTTTATGAGTTACACATGGGGTATTATATGAAGCATGTATGAGGTAGTATGAGGAATCTAGCCAATACACATCTTACTGCTTTGGCTCTCTCCCTGTACTCATTCCACAGTTTATTCAGTTCTTCAGGAACCGGAGCTTCTGATAGCTCTAAGGCACGGATAATTTCCCCAGCATACCTTTCCTGTTCTGGAGTTATAAAAGTGTAAGCAAAGCCTTTGTTTCCTGCCCGGCCTGTCCGACTGTTGACGAAGAAAACAACATGTGAACAATGTATATCAGCATTCTGGGCATGCTTTTCAAATCTATCAGACTACTTATCTTTTACAAGCTTCTCTGTTTAATTTTTTTCTTAGCCTTTGATATGATATCAAATTTATGTTACTTTACCTTCATTCTATCTAACCAAACTCATGCATGCTCATACCCCTAATAAACTCACCCACATCTGTGAACATAATCTTCATAGTGGTTGGGACAATCATAGTTGACAACTAGAATCAAATGTTTGACATCCAAACCACGAGCTGCTACTGAAGTGGCCACCTGAAACAAGAAACACCCTGTGTTTTAAGGCTCTGCCCATGACTACCATAAAATTAGGTCAATTGAGCACTCCTGTACATAAGCTGCACCCATTAAATTTTTTTTAATCTCTATTTTTTTCCACAAATAGGCCGCTAATATACAAAACTTGAAAGTTGTATCGTAGGGATTTTGTCTCAATTTCGGCATGACGAGGGTGTGTGCTTCAGCATCTGATATGAATCCTTCAATTGTATGACATGTGCAGTACACATTAAAAAGAACACACATTTTTTTTAAATCTAAACCATGCTACAACCGTATCCTACAACAACAAAAACTGAAAAGCTTCAAAACAAAGGCATCCTTACCAGGACTTTGAAGATACCATTTTTGAAATCCAGGATCGTGGAGTCTCGATCATACTGGTCAATGCCTCCGTGTAGTGCCATGCATGGGTACGCATGCTTCATTAGCATTTTCATTAATTCATCAGCATGTTCTTGTTTGTCAACAAACACTAGTGCACTCCCCTGTTCTTGATAGATTCCCAGCAGTTCAAGCAGCTTGAACAACTTTTTGTCTTCTTCAATCACTATCTGCAACCGTGATCCAGTTCTATGTGCACACACATATAGACACATACAATCTTCTATACCTCTAATAATCTCCCTTTTTACCGCTTATAATCATCAAAGCCTCTTTTATTGTTGCTCTCTAAAAATTGTCTTTTGCATACATATTCTACTCTTTTTATAAAACTTCATTTTAATGAAGAATTTTTAAAATGATGGTTACAAAGACTCTTTCCTTACCACATTCTGATTGACATCTCTGCACACAACACTGCGACCTCCCACTTGTACTTCAATAGGTTTGTTCAATATTCGACGAGCCAGTGCTTCCATCTGGCGTGGAAATGTGGCTGAGAACATCACTGTCTGGCGATCTGGCCGTATGTTGTCAATAATTCGCATAACCTGCATGTTTACAAAAAAAATCCATCAGTCTGGTGTGATCTTATATCATCACTACAACAATACCTGTTACCTTTAGAATGACACTTTCAAGGTCATGTTGTTCATGGCGATTCTTTTTTTCTTTTCTTTAAAGTCAAAGACAGACCACTGTCAATGAGAATAGTTTTCCAAAGGTACAAAACTATTACAGATAGTTTTCAGACTAAAATTCTTCTGGCAAATGAGTATTTTTTTGGTTTGTTTTTATTTTTCTATAAGGGCATTCTTCCAAACTTGAGTAATCTCACTGAGGTCCATCCCCCCCCCCCACCCGTGTCCATCGTATTCAATAATTTTTATTACAAAACTACGTAAAAAAAAAAAGGAATGAAATCCATTTAGCAAGGTGAATCTTGTTTGAAAAGACTAATGTCCCTTAACACAGAAACAATATGATGTTAATTTTAACATTTGAATTTTTCCAAATGTACCATTCTTTTCAAAGACAATAGCGACACACGTGCACAACTGTTCCTAAACATATTAATATTTTAATTTTGGAAATACTATTTTATATACATAATTTTCTTTGGATTGACAACAAAGTGCTATTTCATGATGGAATAAGGTAGAAACAATTTCTTTTTCTTAATTTTGAACTTAAATCATAATTTTGATTTAGCTTCTATCAATTTTAGATAGGTTTTTTTTTTAGTTTTTTTAAAAATACTTTGAATTTTTGTGTGTACCTGGGGATTAGAATCAAAGGTGAAGTCCTGGACTCAAAGAGTTAATCACCTTATCTATAATAATAGCCAGAAACTAGAGAAAACACAAAGACACATACTAAAACCATCAGAATACAGCTCAAAATTTAGATCTTCTATTATTCTTTCATACATACCTGAGGTTCAAACCCCATGTCAAACATACGGTCAGCCTCATCCAAGACCACATAAGTACACCGTCTCAAGTTTGTGACTCGCCCTACAATCAAGACAAATTTATCACTGGGATTCACCTGCTAACACCTGAGAGCATATTATTAAAATTTAATAAAAATAGTGCCAAACAAAAAATAATACAAACTTTATAGAAGACAGCACACAAGAAACAACATAAACTTTACCATCTTTTTCCTCATCCTTTCTTGGAAGTTGGAAGACCCCACACGCACACCCCCATCCCCCAAAAAAGAACAAAAAATCCTGCATATTATAAAATTAAAAATAACTTTCTTTCTTAGTATTTCACAGTTTTATGGTGGCATAACAATTTCCTTGCAAACCTGCAAATTTCTAGAGCCTTACTATTTCTAATGTCCTGAAGAAAAGGAAAAAACAAATAATTACAAGCATCTGGACTGCTACTAAGCTGACTTACCGCTGTTGGCTGACAGCATGTCAATCATGCGTCCTGGTGTGCAGACAATTACTTCGCATCCTCGTTTCAACTCCGCAATTTGTTCAGATATACCAGTACCTCCATACACACACACTACATGCAGACCCAGTGGTTTTGTGAATTTGCGGCATTCTGTTGTGATCTGTAGTGCCAGCTCACGTGTAGGAGTCATAATGACAGCTGAAAATAATTATTACAACCATCAACAATAAAACTGTCATAAATGTAAGTGCTACAATTCATTAATCAGAAATAAACATGATTTGCGTACTGTTGAAAATAAATAAACATACCAACAGGACCATCACCCTCTTCTATCGGGGGCTGATCAAGAATGTGGCGTAACATGGGGAGTACAAAAGCCAGCGTCTTTCCGCTACCTGTCTTAGCAATACCAATAAGGTCACGACCAGACATCACTGCTGGAATGGCCTGAGCTTGAATAGGAGTTGGACGTTCATAATTGTGCCTGTAAAATAAAACAAAAGGATGATATTTCTTTTTACCACAAATCTTGTATCAAAAATGAAGAAATGTGCACGTGATGAAATAAGATTTCATTTTTCTGCTTGCCAGCAATAAAACTACCATTTCAATAAACTCAAACTTACTTTTTAAGAGCATCCATCACTTTCTTATTAACACCACAGTGAGCCCAGCTGTAGATTGGTTTAGGACAATTTTTTCCTCTAACTTTGATGCCTTCCAATTCATTGCGCAGTTGCTCTACCTCTGTTAAATAGAAATAATCACTATCAGCATTAGCAACTATAAACAGTATTACTACTTAAAGTACTTTAGACTAGGGTCTTTAACTGAGGCAACTAGAAAATTTAATGTATTTAAAAAAAACATTAGCAATCTCTTATGCAATGTGAATACATCTTGCGAATGGCTTTTAATCACAGCAAAATATACAGATGCAAGCCAGATTTCCTGAGACGGAAGACTTTCTAAGAGCTACAGCGTACACACATCACTATTTTCACACACTTAACACCACCTAAAATGCCTCTATTTATTGAGTTTCACAATGCTGTAATCAAGCATTTTGATTTTAACCGATCATGCCATTGCTAACATTGTAATATCTATTTCTGTTGGCTTATTGTATCATTCTTGTCACTTTGACGATTTCTAACATCTGGCCATTTTTAAGTCACATCCCAGTCCTATTATGAGAAATCCATTCTCAGGCAGGCACTCTGAACTAAGCATATAATGTGGTGTCAACCAACACTACACTTAAAAGTACATCAAAATTATGTAAAATATTGGTTCAACTAACAAAGCTGAATACATGAACAAAGATTTGGTATTTGACATGTATACTGATATTTTATGAACAACCATGCATAGTCACCACACCTGCTGGTGTCATGTTTGCGATCTCTGGAACTTCAACATAAAAATTCTTTCTGAAGGGGGCATAGTATATCTTTTCATGGTTGACAACTGTCAATTCCTGCAAATGGGAAAAAAATTGTAAACTGGAGACAGTTTTTTTTAAATGCCAGAAATTTGATGACATGGCACAGCACAACACAGGCAATAACCTTTATCACAGTTTTTATAACTAAGCTACAGCAGTATAGTGACATGGTCACAGCCCTTACAGTGGAGTTGGATCTTTTAATTAATTTTGTCAAGTCTTTTCTAATCTGGCTTTAAGCAGTGTGTGACATACATAAATTAGGTTAACTTTTGCAGAAATGTACACACACACAAAAAAAACTCAGTACACTCTTTGCAACCTCCATTTTTTATCTAACCTTTCTCTTTTTCACCATATTTGCCATAGCTGAGTCCAAGTCCTCTTCTTCTTCCTCTGAAGAATACTGAAACAAAGATGCCTCCATATAATTCATCTCAATTTGTAGCAGTTGACGATTGTTTTACTGTTCATAATAGCATTAGACCACTAAGTTGTCTTTTATATGAAACATTTGTCATGTGTCTAACACTACAACAGCATAGTAATGTGTCCAACACCATGACAGCATAGTGACAAGCACCACAGACCTCCATGGCATCAATGTTGCTCTCCATCAGCTCTCCCTTGTGCTTGGCTGGATCCGCCTTCTTCTTTACCACAGCTGTCACAAACTGTACTTTTTGTTTAGGCTGCAACAGAAAAATATTCTTTAGCACTTACTTTTAAGTCTCCCTCTAAACACTCTTTGCTCCTAAAAGAAGGCAAAAATTTAACTTTCTGAGCACTGATGATTTAGTATGAAATTCTGGATGCGATTGTATTAGCATGTGGTGACAAAATGTTGCGTAACTATAGTTGCATACAGGATCCAGTCCATTAAATCCATCCATTCCGTTTTAAGGTGATTAACTTTACTGAAATGTTGCAAGTTAGTAGTAAGAAGGCGATGAAAACTAAACTGTCTTCAAACCAAAATGATCTGGGCAGAAATTAATCAACAAAAACAAAAAAAGGAAAATAAATATTTCACATTGCAATGAACACTTTTTCAAAAACGTGAACATCCAATTTTGTCTCAGTGCAACCAGTTACATCAGAAACCCTAGCAAACAGTCTGAAAGAGAAGTGAAAATAAAAAGTGCAAAACAAAATGTCATCATTTCTTACCTCCGATTCTTTAGCAGGCTTTTCGGGGTCTCGCAATGTCTTAACTTCATCATTTACTGTCTGAAAATTAAAGATACATAAGCACAACCACAGACAAGCAAGTGCTTGCTCCTCTACCTTTCTACCTGGATTCTGGCAAATTTAAGATTCAAACGATAATAGGAATATGTAAAACATCAGATATTTTTAGGAGAATGTTAAAATTCAAATGCTCAAATCAATCTGCACTATATCTTTTTTATTTTAAAATTTAAGTGTTCTAACAACACAAAATGTTACATTCTCCCCATTCTGGATGCGCACACACACACACGTAACACACAGTAATAAAAATATTACAAACATTTTTCCAAATTACTCTTCAACGAAAAAAACCCACAGCAAATATATAATTTTTAATAAAACAAAACTAATTTCATGCATAGATTTTACAAAAAGGTAAAAAAGTCTTGTTAGCAGTGACCGGTCAGTGAAGAATGAAAACAGCATCACTGCTCATGAATGAAACCACAAACATAAAAAACTGGTAGAATTCTATCAAGCACAAACCAAATAAACACATAACACTGCTGTTAAGCCTTGTGATAACTTCACCTGCATGTATGCATCAAGAGGATCAATATCTTCATCAACACCTGCAGCATTATTTACTTCTTCTTCGTCTTCATCTTCATCATCCTCTAAAGTCCATTTCTTGGAGGGCTGAGCAAAATTGATTGGTATCAGCTCTTGCTGTTTTTTCCTCTCTTGACGCCACTTTTCTATTCTCTCACGGCGTTTTTGCATTTCTTCCTCAAGATGTTTCTGTTCTTCTTCCTGCAAAGACAAAACATGTTGATGAGGCAATGTCCATAATATTATGATGAGCTATACTACAGAGAAGATGTATGGAAGGTTACAAGTAAATGTTGATGAGACATATTGTCATGAGATGTACTACAGTTTATGACTCAGGAGAAATGACAGAACTTTTGAGAGCCAATAACTCATGATACTGTGGCTGTTGCCTTTAAATTTAGTGAATCCAAAAATTACCAATCAACATGTCAAAGAAACCTGTATCCCACTGTTTCAAACAAATTTTCTACACCTTCATTTTTCACTGCTTGTATTCTTACCAGCAAAACTCCTAAGGAACAATTCCAGAGTTCTCTTTGGACTCCACTGCCTATGAATCATGATTCTGTAGCATTGCCAAATGCTTTCGCTGATTTTTTCACAGATAAGATTCTAAACATCAGAAACAACTTTCCACTTCTTATAGCTGTATTTTCTTTATTCAGGATGCAGTATTCAGGCTTTTTCCTTGATGTTCACACTTGTTTTAGATGACTTTGTGTTTGAGATCCTAAGAAATACTGTGCCAAAGTCTTGTAAGAGCTGGATCCCATTTCTGCCTAACTGTTGTAAATCATCTTGCTGTTCTGTTCCTGGTCATAACTAATATCATTAACTATTCTCTATGTCTTAGACTACGGCAAGGCATTCTTAGCTGATTGTCCTGAGGTCACAATCTATCTCCTTCAGAAGGTAACTGCCTTATGTTTAACACTCTTACACTTTTCTAATAATAAAGCTGAATTGATTTGCTGTGAGCACATCCAATATAAGGTTACTAGTGACCTTTGTCCTCTGGTCTCTGACTAATCTTCTCCTAATTATCTCCAGTCTCCTTCATTCAGTGTTTGTTTAAGTCCCGGCTACCTCAACCATCACTCCCACAGATTCCACTCTTTTCCATATGGACCTTCCCTTTGGGATTCTTTACTCTTCAAAGTTCCACATTCCTCTTCTTTCTCATCCTTGAAATCTCATTTGTTCCGAAAGTACTATTTGTAATGTGCCTTTGTTCAGTCTCATCTTAACTAGGTATGCTTCAGTACTGCTCTTCATGCCTCAATGGTAGGCTGTTCATCTTATTTTCTGAATGGTGTATATGACTGAAAGAGTGGGATATTTGAAGTCATCAAGTATACCACTTCTATGGAAGGGTTAATTCTTTACCACAAATTCATATTTCTAAATAAAGTATTCATGAAGGGACACACTCTCTCTATAACAGCACTTTCATTTTAACTCTTTTCAATAGATTTTACCTTACTGATAGGCTCATCTTTTACAGATAGAGCACCTTCACGATGAGTCACTCGCTTCTCTGGACTCTGAGACTTGCTCTTTGACCGTCTGCTTTTTTCCTTTCTGGGAAAAAATATAAACTTCTCAATACACCTGCATCTTCATTCACAGCATATGTGTCTAGCAAAATCTTAGGTACTCCACTCATTGGTGGTATGATAGCAGTCTATGTCACTCCGATGTTTACAGCTATTAAATAGAATAGGTGTTATAAAAAATAACCATTAATATTTTGTTGACTTCAATCTGACTAAATGTTAGCATAAGGTGACCAGACGTCCCGCTTTAGGCGGGACAATCCAACTTTTGACATCTTGTCCCGCCTGCTCATCGGGCGGGACGCCCAATGTCCCGCTTTCTGGCTTTCTAGCAAGTCCATCAAATGTCCCAGTTGTCTCTAAAAATCACTTTTTTCGGCGTTCTTTGACGGTGACGACACCATCATCGGCATGTGTCCCGCTTTCGCCCCCGAAACGTCTAATCACCTTATGTTAGCATAAAAATAAAAAAACAATTGCCATCCTATTGTGCTTTAAGATTTTAACTTTTTTCAAACTTGTATTAAAGAAGACAATGATGAGTCTTTGCCAAATCATCAATGACATCAAATGTTGCCAGGACCATCCTGTCATCAATATTCTATCAGCTGGTAAGTACTTACTTCTTTGAATGGTCTTTATCTTTTGATGGTGATCGTCGCTTTCTATCTTTTGACTCTTTCTGACTTCGGTCTCGAGATCTACTTCGTTTTCGTTCCCTTGATCTTGATCGGCGTGACCTACGTTCGATGCTTCTAGAACGGCTTCTCCGCTTCTTACTGCTTCTGTCACGTGATGTGCTGCGACTACGTTTTCGGTAAGATCTGAACATGCAACCAAATGCATAAATTTTTTTAAAAATACTGCCAGGAACTTCATGAGCAAACTTCTGCTATTTTAAGCTTTAAATAACACAAATATAACTTCTATGTAAAAAGTCTTGTCTGACAGCTGTAGCAATATATTATTTCCGAAGTAACCACAATATCAAATGTTGATAAATCCAAACAAAAATGACAAATAGAACTATGTGTGCAAAAATGTATCTGAACTATACAAACTCCTTGTATAAGAGATGTCAGATACATAATTTTTTCCTCGCTAATCTATACACGTTTACTATAAATTGCATAGTGGTCAGAAGTTCATAGGTAATTTCTCCCAAAGTAGGTCCATTTCGTCCCAAGCCCAAAGGACAAATCGACCACTGATCAAACAAGTAGCTATTAACGTCAAATATTACCAAAGGAGCCAAAAGTTGTTTAAACAATATAGATAAGCAAGCTCAGGTACCTATTTTAACAATTAAACCATGCGAATAAGTTTAGCCACTATTTTACAAAATGGACCCTTGCCAATACGCATCCAAAGAACGTATCTTACAACGTCAAATAAACGTGATTTTTCTCTTTAAACGATCTTTTAAATTAAAGATGTTGTCATCATTTTATTGTAAACTTGTATTTCTGTATTTCTTTTATTTGTAGCATCTCAGATTTTGAACCACTACCGAAACTCACCAAAGTTGAACATCCACTTAGTCCTAAATAACTTACCTGCTGTCTCTAGGCATGTCTAAATTCTTTTAATTGATATATGTTATATCGTTGCAGCTAAACTGGACAGTGCATGTAATAACACAGTGTTGTTATCTGCTACGATACACTTTCTGAGCGGCACATGAGCTTCCGGTGAGACTACTTCCGGTGAGACTACTTCCTTCCTACCGTTAAGTGTTTTAAATATCGCATTTTAAAACTTAATAAACTATAAATTTAAACTATCATCGATTTCTTTTTAAATTGTATTGAAGTATTATAAAATACTTAGAACAAGTGTAATAAATAATAATTTCATTGTCGCAAATGCGTGACTACTTAGCTTACAACAACACGTGGGAAAACGCGGCTGAGAGGCATTGTTGGGGTGAGGTTTTCATTTAGTAATTCGTTCGTCATTCTACTTCATGAAAATGTACACAATTAAACATTATCATATGTCTAACTTATTATGCTGAGCGGCAAACTGCTTTTAGTTACAGTACACTAGTCAAAGTTCCACTGACAGTATACTAGCCGATTACTGGACTAGGACGCAGATGCTTCAGTTTAGTGATCATGTTATATTGTGATGACAATACATTGACGGAAAAGTTATGATTTTTTTTCCTTTTTTTTTTTTTCAATGGATTAAACAGAACAAAACTGTCATGAGCTTCAGAGGTAGAGGTAGAGGTGGAGGTGGAGGTTTCCGAGGTGGAGGAGGTGGAGGTGGAGGTTTCCGAGGTGGAAGAGGTGGCGACAGAGGCGGTTTTCGCGGTCGAGGTAAGTTAATGTTTTCGTTGCTGATATTAATACTGTTATTTTTCAGAGTATCCCTATCATCTCAAAACAGTTTGGTTTTTCTAGAGTTTTCACAAAAACCATAGAATGTGCATATTGCAGTAAATAACTCTGACAGCAGAACTGTTGTGAAATAGTGAAAAAACCTTTTTTTATTGTTATGAAACGTATCATTAAAAGACCAACTACCCGAAACGGTTACCAAAAAATGCTTATTACCATGATTTGTTTCCTAACATTTTTAGAACAAAGAAGCTCAATTCTCACCATCTCTGAAGAGGACAGAAAATTTATGAGAATCGATCTAGTCACATAGTTGACATTTGGAGGGGTCATTTGTCATCAGCAGTTATTTCGTACAGAGAAAAGCTTAAGTCCTCCTTTGTATCTGATAGAGTATTATTTTCATAGTCAGACATTCAAGAAGTACATCGTTGTCATCAAAAGACATCTCAGAGTTGAAGTGCTTTCTACTCTGTGAATTGACATTGCACATCTGATCAGATACCATTTCAAAAGAAAGTGACTAGGTTTAGAAAATTACAAATCTCTGTCTGGAGAAGACCAGTTAAACAATGCCACAGAAGGCAACTACAGAGAAATGATTTCTGAAGTGATATCCACAATCAGTTTTCTTAGTTTACACAATAGAAATGTAATGAATAACTATTGAACATTCAACAAACTATTTTCCAGCCAAAGCTTGCACATGCTGTTATAACAACTATATACAAAATTACTTCTATAAGTTAACCATCTCCACAGTTTTTCCATGGATGAAAGTACTAAGAATGTTTGTTCAGATGCTGGTTGATAATTACTATTCTTAACTATTTGTAATATTGTTTGTCATATTAACTATCATGTAACTCATCTTTGCACTGTTTATAATACCTATATTTCTTCATACCTTCATCTTTATGTTGTTCAGTGTGCCTGTCTATCTCCCTGTCTGCTGGCTGTTATCTAATAGTCATTCATCATTACTGGTCTCTAGAGAGTGATCTATCTTGATTATGCTTCTTCGTGTTAAAGTATCTGCCCAAAACTGGGTCTGCTGGTGAGATGTTGTTGCGGCCCTATTTTCCTCAAGGAGTAACAAGGAATAGCCTAAATTTTTGTAGAATTGAGATGACTGGTAGAGAGGAAATGGTACTTAGCGTTGGAAATCGGTGTCAATTTTAATACGTGTGCAGCCCTATGCTCCTCAAGCAACAAGGACTAAACTAGCTAATTTAATAAATGTAGCCCATTTTTCAAGATTGTATAAACTGGGTGAAACAGATGTTGTAACATCTTACTATTTAAACAAACCTGTCTGTCATGTAGCTAGGTGGTCAAGCTGTTCTTTCTCTGCATGTGGCGTCTGTTTACAGGGCTGCACATCTTTGAATTCTCAAGTTCTATAATCTCTTTGCAGGTCGCGGAGGCTTCAACAATCAAGACTTTGGACCTCCAAGCGAGGTTGTCGGTATGTATAATATGTAATATATAATAATGCATTCACAGATCTTGTGTTCAGTTTCATTTTCTTACATTTATGTTTCTGCTAAATTAGAAACATATATTTACTGACATAAACCATGGCTCAAGATGGCTTCCCCTAGTTATTATACGACACAGCCAGAAATAAGACACTATTAAGACACATTTGTTACTTGACCAACATTTTATTGAAATTGTATTTTTTGCCCTTTTTTTTTAAATAAATGCTTTCATTATGTCTTGAAATTTTTGTGGAGTAACTAAAAAAATATTTTGGGGTGAAAACTAGGACATTATCTTTTATTTAAGGGATTTCCTGATAAGCAAAATGGTCTGATAAAGATTAGGGGGGAAAGTTAATGCTTAAGTGGTAAAGATTCCTTCGGTTTGCAAAGCTATCTGTTGGTGGCTCACTATTATTTCTACTGCTCAGTGTGGAGAAGAGCCTATTTTTTGTGTGTGGTTTTTTTTTTTTTTTTTTTTTGCTGCTGTTTACCTTCTCTAATAAAAGGGATATATCATACAATTTATAGATGACCGTCAACTGAGTTTCTTGTCTCTTTTCTTGATCATGTTACTTTCTGTTCAAAAGTCAATCATAATAACCACATGACTATAAAAGCCACATTGATCACCTATTTTTAATATCTAATTTTTTCATTTTACTTTTATCATTTTTTTACCTGCTCAGAGCTAGGAGTGATGTCTCATCCCTGTGAAGAGGAGTTGGTGTGCAAGAGTACTAGTGAGAGCGTTCCTATGTTTAATGCCTATGTGTACCTGGAGAACAAACAACTGGTTGGGAAAGTAGATGAAATTTTTGGTCCCATTCGAGATTTCGTATCCTTTGTAAAGATTTATTTACGCTGGTGTTGCAGTCTGTGTGCTAGGCTTTTACTAATACAGACTTTTTCCTCAAGTTCTGTGTATTTTGCAAGTTGTAACACACCACATTTGTGCTGCAGTTGTGATGTGTCTTCTAGTTTTAGAACAAATCTATTGCCATTCAGAAAAAGTTTTAAATGAAGTTTTTAAAAAGACATTGGCTACAGGAGAATACCAATCATTGATCAGTCTTTACCTTGTAGTCAGCAGCGAATAACAGATTCGTCATAAGAATAGGTGCTTCATCTGTCTCAAGTTACTGAAAAACTAATTAGTATCAAAGACATGCTGGCACAGATGCATCAAAATCTAGAAAAATACGGTGTCTTTTTTCATCATTTTGCGTGAAAAACATCTTATTTTAAATACTTTATGGGCTATGCTAATAAATATATCAAAAAATAAATTTACTTCGAAGTAACCATTATATCAGACCTGGGCAAGGGCCGTCCCACGGGCCACATTCCTGGCCCTCCCGCTGGTATTTATACTATATATACAGTATTGGGTAAAACTGAGTTAACTATATTAGTCCGGCCCTCTAAAACCATCCCAATTTCTCATGCGGCCCCTTGGGAAAATTAATTGCCCACCCCTTCATTATATGGTACTCTCCTATTTTTTTCTACAAACTTGTTAGACATCTTATGAGAGGTGTGCACAAATATTAAGTCAGGGTTTCTGCTAAGGCTAAATTCGTTGGGGTCCAAAGACCCCTTCTTCAGATTTCTAAGGTGTCCCAGGCTAACTCTAAGGGGTCCCTTTACAATGTGAAAAAAAATCAACAAATCAACTACTTTGTTCAACTGCCTTTCAGGCACATAAAGCACTGTAATGTCTAGGCGTGCAAGCATCTGTGATGAGCTTATGCTCGCTGTACTTGGGGTGCTCACTTTAATCATGCTGTCAACATCTTGGAAACAGGTTAATGGAACTCTTCCCGGTAAGGGAAAAAACTCAGTGCAAGGGAAGTGACTCTCACCCTGTAGCAGACGACAACAATAGATTGGGCTACGATGTCAGACACTACACTTACTAAATTTTGTATCTGTTCTTCGCCCAAATTTGAAGGAGTCCCCTGGGACCCCATTGACGAAAATTGAAGGGGTCCTCCAAATCTTTTAATGCGTACTGTACGCAATTTTTTTGCGTAAGCAGAAGCCCTGAAAGTATTGCTAAATCATCCATTTTTTCAGGTAGAAAAATGAGGGTTTAAGGGCAGTTAACTTCATTTCTGATCTACTGGACAGATTTGGTTCAAATTTTGAATGAAAAAAAAATTAACTAATCAATATTCAAAAGTGATATTTCTGTTCTTGGTGCTCCATAAAACACTTTCACTTGAAAGTGATTTTTGTGTGATTGCCCATTTTCCCTCAGCAGGAAGGCATATGTGCCAATTCTTATTTGTAGTTTCAGTTAAAGTTATTATTTTATGCGTTCTGGCCTCTGCTGTACCCTTTGTTGTCATTGAGATAAAGGATATATACCTGCTTTACACCTCTTCCTCGCTTCTCAGTCTGCTTTTCATTTGAATTTGCCTTGACAGCTATAGTTCTTTTCGGTAAAACTGAGTGAGAATATGAAGTCATCATCATTTACCAAGAATACCAAAGTAAGTCAAAATTGTTTTCATAAACTTTCTTTTTGGTGTTTCAATTTGTTGTTTGAAAATATTTTATCCTAGTTTATTTCTGCTCTTTCATCTTTAGGGTGCTTTTATTTGCTTGATATTAGCTCAGTAGTGACAAATCACCATTTGAGGAGAAAGTATATCTTGACAGAAGAAAAGATGGAATCCACCATTTAAGCAAGCTTTTCTACACACACACACACGTACCTTTGTACTTTCTTTGCCATCTTTAGTCAAATAAGTGTATTTCGACAAAGCAACGCTAATTGTTGAAAGTCATGATCTGCATCTGCCAGTTGCAAATATTCAGGTCATTTATGGCTGGCTAATCAGGGAAATAGCAAATTACGTCTCCCTGAGCTGGCATAGACTTGTTGCCTGATCACTGGGTTTTCATCTTAAGGTTGAAAGACACTCTTGAGAAATGCCAAATGATTTTCCTGATGATGCTTGTTTAGTAGCAGTATCATGATTTGATGGGCCTGCGGTGAAATGATTGTGTAAGTGACTGTCTAACTTGGGTGTCATGCTCTTTATTACCTACAACCACTGACAAAGCTGTCGCAAGAATAGAAATTATGTTTCTAATTTTATCGTTTTTTACTTTCATCACCACTCACATATTTGAAGATCGATAGTGCCTCATTGATCCTCAATAGAATTGTATCTGGAGATGAGAGAGATGTTGATGCATTGGATGGTTCATGTGTATGAGAGGGTATAGGTATGCGTGTGTGTTAAATATCATTATATGGGTATGTATGTTTATATAAATATAAATTATCTTATGTTTACATATGTAAATTATTTTTGAGCAAAAGAAAAATTTCTGTCTTGGAGTATGCCTGGTATAGACAACAAAGATTGATTGAAGAAAGCTTGATTCCAGATCTACACATTCCCTCCTTTGTTTATTTGGAATCAGCTCAGCATCTATTACTTCCAACTCTATTGTCATGTTCTGACTAGATCACGAACACTAACAAAAATCTGAATTTAAGAAATAAATATAACATTAGGAAAAAAACAACAAATTAATCAACTACATTTACCATACATTAAAACATACTAGGTTCCCCCTTTTCATTATAGAACTCTTCCATTAAAGGTAGCAAGTCTCTTTTTGAAGTGTCTACTGTCATGTCCTCAGCATCATCAAAGAAATCTGATACAGTTTTTTCCCAATTGTCCCCCTTCTTCAAGTACAGTTAGATCTGGTGTAACAGGCAATGACATACAAATAAAGAAAGATAAAATAAAAACCTGGATATAAAAAGATATTCCTTATAAATCTAACAGTCATTTAAATTCACTAAAGTACTACTTTAACATTCTTTAATTAATAAATCAGAACCTTTACAGGTTTCAGGTAAATAAATTACACTTTGATCAGGACCTCACACGCAGCACTGAAGAAAAGAGATTCTTCCCCCTTCCCACTCAAGGACATACAGCAAGCAGCAAAAATCACTCTCCTCCCTTCAGTTTTAACCTTCGCCATTTATAGGAGTGGAGCCCCTCGGTCATGCCGTTACATCAAAGAAAAAGTGGCAGTAAAAAACACAATCTCCCAACATTTTGTGTTCTCATTCAAACAAAATATAAAAAATTAACAGTAGGTTTGTGACAGCATCCTTCACGACACTTATTCACTTTAATGACATTAAGTTTCCATTTACAACTGATATTCTGAAAATAAATGTGGATTTGAGAAGACTTGTTGCTCTGGCAGTAATATGTCAAGAATAAACAAGTATTGATGTTTGTGCATTGTGAACACATTACTTCATGATGGGACTATCATTTGCGGTTTAATTCTATAGATAAATCTCTTTTCAGTTTTTTGTTGATCCTGGTCGCCTGATGCCGCTGGTAAGGTTTCTTCCCAAACCTGCTGGTCAAGGTGGTGTGACAAAAAGGCGACCTGGTAGGAATTAGTTTCTTTTACACACACATCTTTAAGATAACTATTCTTTTTGTGCTTTGTTATAGAAAGAGAATCGCTTACATTTTACACATTCTGGCCATACTAGATTGCTTCATGCTAGAGCTGTTGAGCCATCAGATCTGAGTAGACATTAGTGTCTAACACAGTGAGTTTCCTTGAAAATGAAATATTGTATTGTTTCTTTTTTCTTTACTTTTTTTTTTTTCTGTTGTGCAGACCGTGGTGGTAGAGGTGGTGGTCGAGGAGGTGGCGGCTTCCGTGGTAGAGGAGGTGGCTTTGACCGAGGACGAGGCGGTGGCTTTGACCGCGGAAGAGGTCGTGGTGGTGGAGGTTTCAGAGGTCGTGGTGGTGGAGGAGGCAGAGGATTCAGAGGGGGGCGAGGGGGCCAGTAGTTTTAATGGATTGTTGTTTTAGGTATGCATGGTGAATGCATGCGATGTGGATGTTGGAATTTGTGTAGTTTCCAATAAATATTTTTCTAAATCATAAATTTTGTTTTACTTGTGACAAAAATGGGATTGTAGCCTGAGACTTTTCCTAAACACATTTTCTCCAGATGTTTCATTGCCTTTAACAAAAGTTAAATGTGTTCATTCAAGACCATCTGCAGCTGCACATTATCTGACAAGAATACTTTTATTTTTGACAACCATAAATAGGTGATTTCAGTACTTTTGACTTCACCTGGTTGCATTTTTTTTCTGTTTTAAATGCGTTGGTTGTTCACAAAAACTTGAATGATTGTTGGGATAGTAAAGCTTACACTAGAGTGCTAGACAGTGCTGTTCAGCTTGATGTTTGCGTGTCAGTACTTGCATGCTTATATCTGTGGCTCATGTGCTTAATAGTCCTTTGATGGTTGAACAGGGAAATAACCACAAAGATTATCTAAAGTGTGTGTACAAGAAAGAGTAAAAAGTACATTTAACAAATAGATGACCTTTTATTTTTTGCTATTTTGCTTCGCCCAAAAGGTGTAATGGGTTGCATAAACGTTTGTATCTCCTCTTCCTTAAAGAAAAGTGCTCATTAGCCATGATATGAGACCAGAATTGGGAAAATGAGAATGAACATGCAAACTCTCAACCTTCACTAGGTCCTAAAAGTTCTTCAGAGTACTGCATTGATAGTAAGTACCCTAAGAGTCAGTAGTCCTGACACCTTGAGAAGAGAGAAAGGTCCTACCTAGCAAGCGGAAAATGACGGTACATATGCATTTCCAGTTTTTCAATCTAATTGGGACTACTTTTTCCCATCTGTTTAAAGTGCCATAGGATATGAAGTCAGTTTTGGAAAGTACTATCAAGTCACTTTGCCCAGTGATTTTTTTTTTAAGGGGTAGATTCCAGTTGATAACAAAGGTTATATGATACAGAACTGGCTGCCAAAGGGCATCCTGGTCAGCTCAAGTGTTTCCTGAATATTTGCATAGCCAGGAGCCTATACTCTGTAATGAGGCATATACTTCAATCACTTAATGGATGATCTGACCATTGCAACAGGCTCCTGCACCTCCTCACTGAAGAAGAATCGTCAAAAGTTTGTGGGTTTTTTCCACAGCGTTTCAAGTTTAGGTGCCAAAGTTCAGAATTCCTCCTGTTCCCCATCCTCCATGGAGTCCACAATAGAAGTAGCCAAGCAGTACCTCTTGAGTATATCCAGCAGAGCTACAGGAATATACTCTGATCTGTAAGACTGGATTAAATTGACCCACGCCATAGCCTTTTGGCAGAGCTAGGGCGATGCACAACCGTCAATCGATTGGTGTTGGCCACATACACCTCTGTACCGAGGAGTGTAGGTTATGATGGGTCACAACCCATCAGCAACTGCACAGTGGGGGGCTGACTATCCTGGGTTCGGGCACACTATTCTTTTTATGTGTGTGACATACACAGCTGGCTGGCTGCCTTGCCATGATATAGTCTTAGTTGCTAGCTCGGCATAAAAGTAAAATCCCCCATCAGAGAGAGAGATGGGAATCTCAACTTCTGAAAATGAAAGCTGGCAGGTCCTCAGTGGTTTGAGAAGTAGTGCAATTCCTTTCATCAAAGACTAAGACATTTTTATCACTTTAAAATGTTTATTAAAATAATTTGCATTGACATAAGATACTGAAGTTATAGATCATTTGCAAAATACATCTTAACAGAAGCTAGATATTTTTCATTAAAATCAGTACCTCAAAGATAAGATGGTTAGACTTAGATGTGTAAACTCAGATGATTTACAGATTGTTGATCTTCAGACACTCTTATACTATGAGTATTATGTTTAAATAGAGAAGATGTTGCTGTCGCAGCTGCTTATCATAATGTGGAATGTCTTTATGTTTTAAAATACTTGTAGTAGCAACAAAGCTGCTTATATGTGTTGGTAACTGGTCCGACACCCATTAAGATACTTTCATGAACTGTTGTTCTGATGGCACAAGACTTCGATTCTGAAAGTCCCTAAAACATATATTACAAGGTTTAAACAGATCTTTCACTTGAAAATATTAGTACAAAGTTCACACATTCATTGCACTAAAATTTGAGGAAATGCTACATGCTTTGATGCCTGACACAAAATGCAATTTAAATTAGACTTTGTGACAACTCAGTAACTTTAAAAAAAAAGATTGATGTTAAAAATTAGACACAGTGGTTGCAGGTATGTAGACAATCATCAGCTGTAATTCCCCACAAATCTGCGAAACAGGTCTAGCTGGTGTGGGTTTTATAAGCTCTTAATCTCATAGTCAAATTGTACTTTTTGACAAGGCACGGAAAAGGAGATAAAAATCTGGAAACCAGCTATGAAGACTATCAACAGCAGGAAATATGTTGCAGACAGATACCGAAAACAAGAAAAATGCGAGCATAACAAGAGAGGATCAACAGACTACGTCAGTTCCCTGATAATGCTGCCACTTAAGCAGATGATAAGAGACTGCCCTGATGCAGCAACATCTAGCTGGTTAATTAGCAAAGCTAATCCCTCTAAGTTGTGTCTACAAGTTGTATACAGATAAGTATGCATAAGCATTGATGTGTCTGCAGGCATTAAGCTAAGTGAGATAAGCAAGAGATACAAATGTCTATCTGTGTAAGGGCAAGCAGGTGCAGACAATCTTTAGAGACATTTTTGTAGACAAAAAAAAAATTCTGCCCTTTATATAGATCAAAACCAGGAATAGCTGCAGTTAGTCATTTATCAAAAAATTTTTTTTGTTTAAATCTCATCAGACTGCAAAGAACAAACTATACACCAACTGCACCCGGTAATAACTGGAAGACACAGTATTTGAAATTTAGAATGTTCTAGTTTCTAACTTGATAATCAGTTTAGTTCTTGAAACTGTTGTTAAAAAAAAAAAAGCAGCTGTTCTTCAGCACAATACATATATACACTGTACAGTAAAAAAAATGTAACCAACAGATAAGTGTTCTTGACATTTCATTGTCAGAGGGTTCTAGTCTTCAGAATGAAATTGTAATGTTTCTATGAAAAAAGAAACACGAGTAAAAGATCCAGCAGTAGTCAGAGATCTTAGCTGGCAATGTGTCAAAGATCACAAAACAAAAAAAAACAACAACCTCTTAACAGTTTTCTTAAAACAAATCACTTATATAATCTAACCTTAGTTTTCTAAAAAGACTGCCACACTTTATTCTCTTTAAAATTAAGACTTTATAAATATGGCATATTAAACATGAATTACTTAACTATTTAAATCCAGATTACTTCTTTTCTATATTTTCTATCTTTTCCCCTGTTTCCCCTTTCTTACATGCCCCAAAAAGTAAAAAAGAATATTTCAAATAATCTATTATGTGACTCTTATTCTCCAAAATATGTTCCACTCACTTCCAGGGAAGTCGGGGGAGGGAAAACAGATCCAAATACCATCTGCACTACTACCTCAATTAAAATTAAGCCCCATATTTGTTCATAAAATAAACATTCTCAAAATAAATGCTTGTGGTTGTATTAAACTGTACATGTAACTTTCTGAATGGAGAAATTTAATATGCAGTTACAAAACAGAACATAATTCTATCCCTCCCCCAACAAAGACAGTTGCATATGACAATGGACATTCTCCCTCTGTGCTGCTCTCTTCCACATCATATTCGCCACACCGACTCCAAGGCTACATTCAAATGCTCTCTGAAAACATATTTTTTCACAAAGTACTATCCCTGAATTACTATCCTTAACTCCCTTGCAATATTTTTTGTCATGCTAACTTTATGTACTTTCCTGCATTGCTTTATATTCTACTCTTGCATCTCATCTTAATGTTGTTCAGTGTGTCTATACGTACCCTCTGTCCACTGGCTGTTATTTTTCATTTATTATTAACGGTCTGCGCAGAGAGTGCGATCTATCTTGGTTGTGATGCTGTGCATCACATGTTCACATTATTATTAGGTACAGGCTACATGTTAAAAATCTTAAAATAAGTTCAAAATTGCCCTCACGTCAAGCAAGAAAAAAATTACTTAATTTATATCTTGCTTTTATGAAAACATTGTGTTGCACAAGCACTGACAAGGATCCTAACATGCTGAAAGCAACATCTAGTGAAATTCTTCCCCAAATTAGGAGGGTTTTTAAAAACAGAACTACAAAATTTTGTATGGCTAAACAGTGCAATAGAAGAAAATATGCGCCCTTGTGCTGCAGTGCTTAACAATAAAGGAAACGACAAACTGTGAACAGCTACCAGCTGAACACCGTATGTAAAATAAAACCACAAGGAAGTCTCCTCTGCTAAACTTGTGTGAGAAAATCAGACAATGCCTTCCTTGAGTAGCATGATTTCACTTCAAAACGTAACATATTTACAAAGTTAAGGTATGTTAGAAGAGGGCACATCTGACAAAACAAGAATGTTTAGCATGTACTCCCTGAAACATTAGCACAATACAAGACTAGTTAACAACAGTAAAAATGCTATGTCGTACAAACATTTTAGGACTGAAATAAAACCTGTCCCTACTTTTACCTTTGAGAAGTGAGCTTATGACCACTTGACAATTTTCATTCTTTTGACCTGTATTTCAGAATCAAGTGTATGTTGGAACTTTAGAAAAAAAATCCATCTACAATCTATATGCAGTGATCTCTTGCAGCTCTTCAGGGCACAAACATAGGAAACTACATGCAAAGTGATAATTGTCAACTTCAGCAAAGAAACATTCTCAGGCTACAGCTGCCCTGTGTATGATATAATATGAGCATTTTGTGACCCACAAGAAGCATACAACACCAACAACATCAACAAAGATCTGATGCAGTCAGTGCACGCTTAAATAAGTATCTTTAAGTAATGGTGCATACATATCTATTACAATGGGTACCAATTGACTGCACAGTAATAATTTTAATCAAAATGGTAACATTAACGGAAGGGAGAGGTGCAGAATAATAACTGATAAGATATTAGAAGCATGATCAAGAATGAACACTTACTGTACTTAATTGCAGATTTTGAGTTACATTCCATTCTCTTAGCAATATACATACAAATAATCAAATCCAAATTATAATGTTAATGCCTTTGTGGAAACAGGCAAAAATAAACTTGAGGAAAAACTAGTCAGGTTTATTACAAGAGATAAACACTTTTTTCCCCCATGACAAATACTGAACTGAAACTAAAATTTTTTTTTTTAAAAAGTCAGAGATCATGAGCAGGGCATGTGAGAGTTATAAAAGTGTCAACCCAAAACTTATTTTAGAAAATTCTAAAAACCAGCTTGGGTAGTGTGTGTATGTGTGTAAAGGGGGGTGGGGGGGGGTATTTATATGAGGGGGAAGCTGTAACACATTTTCATAGGTGGAAGAATAGCAAGACAAGAATGACTCTCTCCTACCCCAAGTTCCCTCACAAAATAATAGAATTCTAAAAGGTTTTCCACTAATATAAAAAAAATAGCAGAAAGCAAATTGTTTATAGTTTAAAAAAAAAACAAGCATCAACAATAGAATCTAATGGACTGAAGCAGGATAGTGGCCAAAGTGCAGAAAAAGCCATATAAAACATAAAACATGCTGTGTCCCTGTCAGAAAAGTGGCAAAGTGGGTGGCTCCTTGCTACTGTTACACAAGAATAAAGAATATGTCTTGACACCTGTTTCATCCTGCATAGCATTTTTTTCACACAACATCTGCATCTTAACCCTTGCCCACTTGCTAAATTATGAAGTATTAATAAGGGTGACAGAAATGATCCCACAATGGATTATAATTTCTTAGGGAGAAAAATCTGCTACTGTTTTCCTGCACATATTTACAAGACACTTTATGATGTCTGTATTTTCTCACATTATTCAGACAAAAAAATCTTGGTAAATTCTATGAACAGTATTTCTCAAATGAAAAACTTACTAAAATGCAGGACTGCACTTAAGATAAAGATTTATCTATAGATAAGTACACCAGCTACTCACTGTAGTGAGGTAGTAATACTGCAAAGGACTCAATTTGTGCCACAAAACAGAGCACCAAACCAATAGATAGTTCGTCTTATTTCTTAATTGAACAAAGTTCACTCCTGAACATGTTATTTTATTGATTCCCTATAAACTTAGCAGTTTGCAAATTTTTTTCCTTTTTTTTAAAATTTTAATTAGTAGTCCATTGTCTGCAACTATTTCTATGTTGCTATCTCTGCTCTGAAACAATGACAACCTTAGAGAGAAAAATTGAGTCAGTTTTCATTCTGCCATTTTAGAAAATGTTGGGTCATGCACCCTATAACTGTCAATTGAGGTTTGACATCCTGGCTATTCAATTTTATAATTCCTGGAATTTTTTCATTACCTTTATGTTGATATACAGAAATGAAATATGGAGAGAATACCATAGCACACATTTTTTATTTTATTTTTCTTACATATAGTCCAGAAATGTACTGTGTGCCATAAATATATTATGCATAGAACAATAAAAATCATTACAATACAAAGAAAACAGTTCTTAATTTTTGCACACACACACACTCTCTCTCTTAATGTGCACATACACATTTATTCAATGCCCACAAATACATTTAATAGTTTTCATTTATCTCCTCTCTACTTCTGCACTCAGCCTTTTTTAATTTCTCAACAAAACTCTGTCCCTCTTTCATATTTTTTTCCTCTTGTCATATGAATAAACATGTCTTAGATTGTGCTGTTTAAGGAGCTTGCTTCAGCCTATAAATTGTTTTTAACATTAATAGAAGCACGTAGTTTTTAAATTTCTGAATGTGCTAAAAATCAAAGCAGCAAACTGAGTACCATGCACACCATAGAACTTGCAATGCAAGGGGCATTTTACAACACGTGAGCAACTGTGATACTGCTTTCTGTAATCCAACCATATGAAGAAATCTTCTTCCATGAAAGCTAATTAAATGCAAGAGTCAAATGATTTATTTACTTGGCCTTGGTGATCAGCCCATTCCATTAGAAAAGCAAAAGTACACTTCAAGCAGATAATATATGTCAGCACATGCAGCTGTCCAGTATCCTTAAGGCCTGACTAAAGCAATACAGAATTATACCCCAAGCTTGGCAGGATTTTTGATTGTTTTCTAATGCAAGTGACTTCATTTCTTATCAACTAAAGGAGGACAAGACACGTCTGTTGCACACACACAAAAAGGTTTTTTACTTCCTCAGCTACGTTTTAGACCAACATCCACATTATTAGCTCAGACCATCTACTCTGAAACACATCCATTAATGTATGGTGTTAACTCAAACACTCCTACTTCAGCAAAAGGCAGACATATCATTCACCACTGCATATACACAACACCTCAATGTCTTCATGCCACCAATTTATACCAAGAGTGTGCCTCTAAATTATGAAATAAACAAATTATTTCTATTTGTAAATAAACTTAAAAGTCTGGGACAGATAAACTTTAACCATAACAAGCAGGTATAACACACTGAAAATTGTGCAATGCTTCAAAAGGAATGTTTATAAGAGAGAATAGCAACACAATAAAATGATGTACAAAACATTCAGTTCTGGCATGCTTGACAAGTGGAAACGGCAGAATGAAAGGGATATGTAAAACTTAAATTCACAATGCCAACACAAGCTAATAGTTAGCAATGCCTGAATGCTGATTTAAACAAAAACAAGGCAACAACTTCACACAACAAAACAATCATACCAGTTTATACCACACAACTACACTTTATAAGGGTACAGACAGGCTTATCTTTATGCACAAGGTCAGCATTAAATTCCATTATAATACACACTGGCTGACACGAGACAATTTTAGCTTAGTAAAAAGAGATAAGCAAAACAATCACATAGCAGATTAACATGTTTTAATTAAAACAAGTTTTGTGGAATATGGTTGCCCCTATTGTGTTCTGTTCCAGACTTTTGCTTTAACATAGCCTGCTAAATATATGTCTATTTCAACAATGCCCTGATCTGAAATCTATAATCATTACATCAAATTCAGAAGTTATTAAACATTCTCTGTCTCCAGAAAATCTTCCAAACCTCTGATGCATCTCAGTGACAAGTATGTCAGTCAATCTTTAAGCAAAAATGCAAACATTTAAAATCACTGGGCAGCTTCACAAAGAGTGCTTGTCAGTGTGCTTAATATATAAAAACACCAAATCATTCCAGTTAGGTAAACTGCAAAGTAACATGACCAGATTACATCATATCTGGCAGTAGTTACCTTTTATTTGGAAGATACTGGGTTATGTCTTTATATGCAAATAACAGGGCTTCTGCTAAGGCTAAATTCTTTGGGGTCCCTGGGACCCCTTCTACAGATTTTTAAGGGGTCCCTGTTCTTCGCCCAAATTTGAATGGGACCCCATTGACGAAAATGGAAGGGGTCCTCCGAACTTTTAATGTGTACTGTACGCAATTTTTTGCATAAGCAGAAGCCCTGAAATAATGACCTCTAACTTTAAAAAAAAAAGTTTTAGGCCATCATCTTCCACAAAAGTGTAAATGTGGAGACAATGCACAATTGCACAACATATTTTGCAACTCTCCAGTTTGAAAGAAGATCTAGTTCTCTACATCTTCTTTGCAAAAGCTGTTGATATTCTGCTAAATTTTTTTTCAGAAAAAAAGAAAATACAAGACATGGAAGACAGAGAACAATAAAATGACACACAGGAAATCCTGAGATGCTACACACCACTGTTTCCTGCCACATTCAAAACTTGCAACAAAAAAAATCAACCTTCAACAGTTTTTTCATTGATGATATACCATGCTTCCCTCAAGTCACAAATAAAAAATGACTGGCTTTTATGTCTCAATCTACCAAATAAAGGGATAAATTGGGGCTGATGGTAATTCTTCCTCAAGATGACATGTCCATTCAAAAAAGGGGAGAGGCTGGAAAGCCTTCGTAAAAGGAAAGTTAATCTATATACATGCATCTTTTTTTCACAAGCAAACAAACCGTCTTACTTATCTTTCATCCACTACCTCATTAGTTCAATGTGGATAATATCTCAAGTGCACACAGACTGACTGACAACTAAAAGTCAGCATATTTTCTACAGCCTTCACATTGTGATTCCTCTGGCACATAATACATTTAATAGTTTTCCAGATGTTAGATTCTGGACATAAAAGTTTGGCCTTTAAGGCTTGAGCACCACCTGGGACCGGTCCCTAATGTCTGGGGTTTTAAGGTCCAACAATCCAGCTTGCTTTAAGTCATGTACACAAGATTGATGTGATAGCAATAACATATTTGAGCAATGTGCAAACATTTTACAACTGTGAAAGAACAATGGAAAAAGAACAATAAAAAACAATGTCCAAAATCTGGTGCATGCTTTGACCCAGAACCTGCAAACTTAACCAAATTTTATGCAAATTTTAGCATCTACACTCCATTATCAAGAGAACACATCTGCCTTCTGAACTAAAATGTTCTGAAGCCTTGTTTGTTCAGGTTTTCAAGAAGTAGTGAATCCTTGTGAAAGACAATAAAATATGTTGTCCATTATTTCAGGTATGATAAAAAGTCTGACACATCTCTAACAGGTCAGACTAAACCAGTCAATAAACTTCCAAAAGATTTTATTCATTAGTCTGATCCAGCTACAGTTTTTTTCATGTTTTATTTCATATGCAGTTTAATATTATTCTCATTTCCCAGGTGGCTGAGTGTGCAAGCTTAAGATCTTGAGTGTTCCTGCAAGTCCACTATTTGTCGCAGTCAATGGTTATTGAAAACAACAAAAAGTACATTCCAAACATAGGCATCAACAATCACAAGGTCCACACAGCAAAGACCTTTTCAGGTTCTAAAATAATAATCCTTTTCATACCTAATCATTATTGCTTTGATACAAAGGATTCAAATGTTATACATTAAAGCAACGAGGCTGGAACAAAAAAGAAAATGTTACTTACATGTTTTGCATAAAAGTGCTCACAAAAAATGTAGCACAATATGTAAAACCTTACACTACAGCACCAAGCAGCAACTTTTGGATTCTCCTCTTTCTGGACCACTTCGTTTTTTCAAATAAAATTATATCCTTTATGTCGTGGCTGGGACCAACATACAAGAACAAAAGGAGATGATATTCTGAGCTGAACAAGTTTCTAGTTTGGTGGCGTCTAGAGCTTTAATGTTGCCAGGACATCTTTGAAGAGACTGACAGGGAACTTGCAATAAACTTTTTTCTCTCCCTTCCTCTGCCTAGTTCATCTGTAGCAGTATGAACCACACAAATTTAAGAAACAAAATGTGACTAGTCCTTTAAATCACCATACAGCAGCTTGTATTTGTAAAGCTGGTTCTGGAGAGCCACAGTCCTCTGCACAGCTTCTGCACATGCTGTGCGTTCTGCATCTAACTTGGCAGCAAGATCTGTCACTTGTGACCGATGCTGATTCTCCATCGTTCGGATTCTGTTCTCATATTTTTCACGCATGTCCATAAGTTGGGCTTTCATCATAGAGATTAGGTGATCTGATCGAGTTTTTGTGTTCACCAGCTCTGACTTGAGAGCAGCCACCTGAGACTCAAGGCAGGCACGGGAAGGTCCTAGCTTTCCATCCTCACTCCTTATGCCTGCTCCCTCGCCATTATGTACACCACCTATACTGCTGTCAGCTCTTCTTGAGGTTTGCTCTTCAGCAACATTTCCCGTCTCTCTACCAGACTTTCCCTGTGAATCAGCAGTAAAAGCCTGCATATCCTGTTGTGACTCCTGAGCATGTATAAGATTCGCAACTTCTCCATCAGAATTCTGGCCACTTTCTGGCCTGCCAACCAGTTCCTGGTTTATGGAAGTGGATTCAGAACTATCTGAAAGTGAAGTCTGGCTTCTGTTTGACAAAGCAGTCTTCACATCTTCTGCATCCAACTGTCGCCGCTCTGATGGCCATTCCCCAGATACAGGGGAGGTTGGTGTGCCACATGACCGTCTCTGCCTGCTCATTCGTGACTTGGTGCGCCGAGGGGCGATTGGTCTTCGAGTGACATCTGCATCAACACTTCCATTATCCATGTTACTAGTGTCATTGCACATAGCCCCATCATCTTGTTGTGGCACCTGCTGACCAGCACACTGCTCGTCACGATACTTGAAGTGATCTTCAACCAAAACAAAGGGGCTGTCATTCTTGGAAATTTCCACAGGAGCAGAGTTAAATTCTAAACCTACCAAATCACACAAGTTTGTTGGTCGAGGCTTCAATAAAGACCCATCACCAAAATCAAGGGGCGGGATAATCTCAAAAGATCAGCTATTGGAACTTTTGCGTCATGTGGTCGAGGGACTACAGAAGATGATGCCTTCTGATCTGACTCAAGTCGAGGCAAAAAAACTTTTGAGTAGTGATGAATCATCATGTACGCCAGGTGCTGTGTAAGATCTGCTGTCATCATCATCAGTTCAGGGTTATTATCCAGATGACGAATTAGGTTGGGACCAAAGATCAAGGCTAAATTTCGTGCATCCATTTTGGTTTTGGAAACATTTGTAGCTAAACGGTGCAGGAACTGGCAGATATATGACAGTGTGTTGTAACTGTCATCAGAGAGCTCCCATAGCAACTGTGCCAGGCTTTTAACTTCAGCCAGCTGGTCATCTTCCAGTTTATGCTCTGAGTAGCGCATGGCACAATTCATGGCACGCTGGTACATCCCTGGTGGTATCAAAGACTCTGGGAGTTCTCGTAGATATGCTTTTAAGAGAGATGCCACCGTGTGAACATCAATTTTATCCAGTGGTGGGTGCTGGGCAGTTTCAAACTGACTTCGAAGCTCCTTCAAAAGTCCCGCTCGCCCCGCTAACCTGAAAAAGTAAATTATTTTGTCAGATATTTCAGAAATTATATCTGAAGGCATGAGCTTTATCTTGATCATGCTAAAATTCCTTTCCTCCATGAGAATGCCAAAAACTGATGTCCTCCTATTTTTAGAATAGACAACCATCATTAATAATAATCAGTAATACAGGACTGGCTGATATACTAGCCTTCTAGGTAACGGTGGGAGTTGGTCAGGCAAAAAATACAAAATGTGTCCTTTTCGGTATGCCTGTATATGGTGTCCTGGTGTTATTACTGCACAAACATGTTAAGTTATCTGCTTAGAAGCAGTCACATAAACTCTCTATGAGCTTGATAAAAATATGACAAAGGAGATAAGCTGAACTGTATTTAACCACATGTAGTCTAGACAATCCACAAAGCTATTTTGCAAGAATTTTGTGTTTGCAAATTTTCAAAATCATTTGCATGAAGCTGATGACAGCCTCATATAAAATGAAGAAAAAGTAGGCACAAGTTGATGCTCACAAATTAATTGTGGTAAAAGCAGTGTACTTAATATGCTCATAATGTCTGTTGTACTAAATTCAAAACAGAGGAACATAAGCCCTTGTTTGGTTCAAGAAACATGTTTTAAGGTTAAAAGAGTTATTGCATTCTATTCAACTGTTGCAACAGCTATGTAAACTTTATTAGACATGTCTGTCACTTGCTCTTACCTGAATATACCCTCTGTCTCCATGGCATATTTTTCTAAATGCTCTATGCAGGCCTCCACAATGTAGGGAATCTTACGACCTAGTTTGTGCTCCATTTTCATTGCTTCTTCCAAAGGCAGTCCAAATATAGCTGTTCAAAGCATACAAAGTATAAAAGTGGGTCACAATAATGAACAGATGATCCAGACAAAGTCAGACCAAAACAGCATACGACACTGCCATCATATGGTATATGATCCAAACACAATCCATTGTCAGACCAAAATGGCATATAACACTGCCATCATAAAGGGTGCAGTGGGAACAAGTACTCCTCTAGTTTATAAATATCAACATCCTTAATGTTCAAGAAGATTTATCTTCTTCTGCATTCCAAGAAACATGACAGTAAGATTTATCATTCTGTTCTTGATATGAACTTGACTGTCTATTCTAATTTCTTAACTGCATCAGCAACTAAGGCTATATCACGGCAAGGTAGCCAGCCCTGTAAATAGATGCCACATGCAGAGATAGAACAGCACGCCTGCGACAAGAGTTGAACCCAGGACAGCCAACCTTCATTGCTCTGGGGTCTGTAAGACTATATCACATCAGCAGTTTACAGAGTGACAGCCCCAGATAGCACAGGCATGCAGTTGGCTATGTCCAGTGCACAGGTCTGCTGAGGACCTGTGAAGTTGACCATCTGATTATCTGATGGTAGGTTGTGTTGGTTTTCTCAATGAGAAGGTTTGTCAACTTTGATCTCTGATAAATGCGGCCATACATTCACATAGAATTCTAGCAATACATACCAGTCCCGTCTGTTTCAAAAAATCTGTTTCTTAATCTATATAATCCAAATGCCTAAAGTATAGATGTGCTATAACTACAAATATGCAACCTTGTCACTTTATCAAGAAACAGGTAAAATTATGGCATATTCTCTGACATTTGTCTCCTCTTCAATGCACTCTAGTCTTCCAATGTATTAGTTGTGAACAAGAAATAAAACTGTCATCTACTAAACTGCTTATCTTCTCTATTTGCTGAAAACAACACAGGGCAATCAATAAATATATCTTCCATAATGTCTTTAATGGGTTCCCAACCAGTTATAAGTTTATTACTGTACAAGGAAAATATACTATGTTCACTGTGTAGAGTAGGATGCTGTGGCACTGTAGTGTCTTTGTAAGAAGGGAAAGAATAAGGCATCATGCACAATACCAGGACTTGCCTTGGGTAAGTAATTATATTCAAGACGAAAAGTTGTATTTCTTAAAATTTCATTGATATCTAACTCAATGACATGCTTTCAAAAAATTTTAATTCTTCTTCAGGGCAAAGGTGACAGCTTTTTGCATTTACTTACAAAGCATTATTTCACTCACTGCAGTGTTGCTTAACAGGTTTTTCTATCATTAAAAAAAAAAAAGAATGGGTTTCCTTTTGATATAGTATGCATGAACATGCACACACACACACACAGAGAAACTTACCGCCTCCCTTTTGAGCATATATAGAATAGCAGAGTGCCTTGACCCACATTTTTCTCTCCTCTTCACTGGTAGCACAGAGTGTCACTGATTCAGACGGCTGTTTCTCTTTAAACACACACACATTATATATATATACAAATTTATGTCCAAATAAAGCTATTACTTGTCAATATTAATATCAGTAAATGTTTTTATGTGTGCACAGAAAGCCCTAATATGCAACCTTTTACTGCATGTGTCCATTTGCATTATTTATTTGATTTTAAAGCTAAATTCTGAAGGAAAATGTCTTAACCTTTCCAGCACTGCATATAATTAAAAGTATTACAAAGACGATGGCTAATAACTGAAGACTGTGAAGATGGCAGAGGGTGATGTTTGTTTTTATTATTGCTGCTTTAGGTAAACATTAGACCAAAGAGGATAACAAGAACCACCACTGTTGAATAAGAGCTTGAAGTCAGGCGGAGGTCATGGCATGCAAGGACACTGCCCCTTTAGGACAGTAAATGTTGCTAGCTGCTCACGCCTTTGTTCTATCCTGTGCTGGAAACACACACTTTATACTTTTGGGAAATAGAGCTTGAAAACATATTTCAAAGGGGCAACTTCTATTATTTATATAGGATTTAAAAAAAAGGAACTTCCAAATCTACATTAGCATTGGTTTTGCAAGTAACTCTAATTGGACAGATTTATTTCACATGCAGAGACTATGGTTGTTACATTTGTAAAACCCCTTTACATTTAGTGCCTGTGCAAAAATATAAAATATTCACATGTATATTTACAGATGTTTCCGTTTTAACATTTTTTTCTATTTTTACCTTGCAGACATTGGAGAAAAGTGTCTATTGTTTTCTGTCAAAATGCAGATGCAGCCGTATATTTCAAAACAATGAACAAGACTGCCTGGTTTATATTTGATGGAGGGACATATGAGAGTGCTTGATCTCTGTTCAAAACATTACAGAAATTGACCTCTCACTCAGTCCATGTGGAGGAGCTGTTAAGATTTTCTGAATATAATTTCAATTTCCTCCACCAATGTTACCAGCTGAGGTATTATAACAACCAGTCTATCATTAGCGTAAAGTACCTCCTTGATTGACAAAGGGTCTTTCTTGCAGCTTCTTCTTGCTTTCCTGTAATAATTTCTTTACACTCTGGACACACTTTCCTTTGTACCTTTTTTGGCGACATACCCAGCAATGTAAATGAAATATTGTCTTCAGAAATTGATATAGTTTCTCGGCAGAAATGTTAAAAGCAAGCTGAGAGATTTTACATCTTCACTTCAGAAATTGCTGAAGTGCCCTGAATACTGATGCAGCTAAGTGTCAAGATAAAGTGATCTCCCTCTTCAATGCAGTTGCTTCTTTCATACTGCATGATGAGACTATCACCTGGCACAGAAAGAACTGAAACTGCCGGGGACTTGGATTATCTCCATGCCCTCCTTTTCCTCCTATTACAGAAAAGTGGTTTGCGACACAGTCTTGGTTTAGTCTCCTAGTGTGGAACAATTTAACCTCATTCACTTTACAAAGATCATCCCATAGTTGAAGCAGGCTTTTCCATCCAATCATATACGATGCATGGCTTTTAAGTGTCAACAGCAATGACAAAGTTTCATGCAAGAACTCTATGTGACCTGACTTTTCCAAGGTAGCATCATGCATAGTGTGGCTGATAAATAATTTGGATACAGTTCTTGCTATCCATCCTGAAAAAATCTCCTATTTCAGTGGATTTGGTACATCAAATATGGTTGGCTGTGACAACTTGGCACAGCGCATCATGTACCTCATCCAAACACTGATACTCGCAACAGGGGAGGGGGTGGGTGGGTTGTAGGGTGCATGGCTGCAGTCACATCCAGGTCAGCATGGCTTCCCTTTCCCCCTAAGTAGTCGTTCTTATTATCCTCTTTGATTAGACCAAGAAAACTATACATTTTTGGAAAGAAAAAATCTTGAACTTTGCAAAAGTAATGAAAATTGCCTTCCCCATGCTTCCCCAGCAATCGTGCTATAAGGGTTAATTCTTTTAAAAGAAGTTTTTATCAAGGCAAATATCCTGCTTTTCTTCACTTTGGTAGCTAAAATAGTAGCTACAATGTATGGTAAGCCAGTCATGAAAAGTTTTTTCTATAAGTAAAACCATAAAATAGCTTGTAATAGACTGCACCTTATAATTACATAGTAAGCCAGCACAAATGTTATGTCTGAATTATTTGGTACAGTGTAATATTATAATGCTACATCTATTTTAAATATTTTGTTCAAGATATCCTCAGTTTAATCAAAATCATATTCCAGACAGTGGTAATGCACTGATAAACCTTCGTGCTTCAAAACTGCTGACAGCCTTCAAGATCAAACAAAAAGGAGATAAGCGATGGTTTTTCACTGTTATTAACAATCCTCTAAAAATCTGGACACAGAAACATATTATCCTTATATAGCACTCACTACACAATCTTCCCACTACTTCTCTCTCCACCACAACATGTCTTCACAGACAAGAGTACCAAATAAGCGTCTATCACATAGAAGAATGTACCAAATAAGCAATTTACCACACTTTTACCAATGCTTCATTCATCTTATCTATGGCTGTGATAGAGATGAATTACAGAGCAGTTGACTTACCAGACAACAGTTCAAATGAAAATTTATCGGGGTCATCAGTTGATGCTGGAAGTTCATTAAGGCAATATTCATCCAGAAGATAAGTGTGTGTAATCCGAGTGTCATCTTCCCGCATGAAACAGAAGAGACACTCTTTCTTCAGCACAAAATAGCGCCGCTGCCAGCCGCGCACCACTCCTCCGTGCTTGCGTAGCCACCCACGAAGAGGTTTCCCATTTATAAGGTCTGTTACTACCTGGTCCATTGTCTGTTTACAAAGAAAGCAAGCTTTAAACCAGTGGTTCTTAACCTTGTTTGAGGTACCGAACCCACAAGTTTCATATGCACGTTCACCGAACCCGTCTTTTCGTCATCACGAATTGCGGGTGTGTTTTGACCTCCGTGGCGGAGGCTCCGCCGAACCCCTGAGACTGACTCACCGAACCCCTAGGGTTCGATCGAACCCCGGTTAAGAACCACTGCTTTACACTATCTTATTTACAAGCTCATAAAGGACTAACTCTGTCATTCAAGCCAAACATGGATAACAAGTACTTCTCAAGAAAAGGATTCTTCAACTGTGCTGATGCTTTGCATAAGAGCTTTGCTTCTTCCACTAATGCAATTTTTTTCAATTGTTATTAAAGCCGCTTTTTCTAAGTTTTTCCTGCAATTTTTTACGTTTTATTTCTAAATCTATCTAACAATGCTGGACAGTAACCATTTCAAGGCCAATTCCAACCTACTTGACTAACTTGATAACGCTTAAAAAACACATAAATACAATAAACTGTCCTGATCAGGTTTATCAATGCTATGTATGGTTCTTGTGTACATCCTTTCTCAATTATGTTCACTTTTTCATCTGAAACAAGGCTCTTGCAGATATGCACTAAGTTTTGGGGAAAAGCTAGCTCATAATCTTCTATACACACACATATATACAACACATGTATATGAGTATCTATGTATTGCACATGCATGTGTTTACAGGTGCACAAAATCTGCATAGTATGAAGTTAAACAAAACATTTTTCTGTAAGGAAGTCACAATTTTAGACCATTTAAAACTGTGTGTACTTAAACTAAAAAAAAAAACCAACAACTCTTACCAGCTTGTCACATGATTCTTGTGAATTTAAAAAGTAGTCTTTTGCCATGTTACAAGCAACTGTTATACCAGCTTTGTACTCAGTATGTCAGTTTCAGAATGCCAAGAGAATGCAGAGCACGAGTGAAGTTCTGAGCTCAGTATTTAACTTCCTGCTTATGTCAAGAGCCTGGCAGACATCATTCCTGTTTACTTTAGTCATGCTTAATCCCGTGGTTAAGTGCTCAGCTGCAATGTTAGCTGCATTCAATAAAACTTTAAAATAGTGTGCTTGCTATTCACATAGTCTCTATCAGTGTAAAAACAAATGGATCAGATAAAGCTGAGCCTCTTTTTCTTCACTTCCAGTGTGTTTCATAACAAGCTAACTCTTTTTTTTTTAAGTTCTGTTGCGTATCACCAGTTTCCTTTTTATGTGCCTTGGAAGTATTTGGTTCCACTTCAGCATATTTTAAATCTTCTTCCTGTTTTGCATAATGGGATACTGAGAATTAAAAACAAAGTATTGCCTGTGTGAAGAATCTGCATTAACGTTTTCAGTTCATAGTAGTAGTAATAATAATAACAATAATAAGCACGGTTCCCAGTCACTTAATCCCCAGACACTTCATCCCCGACACTTCATCCCCGACACTTCATCCCCTAGACTTTTAATCCCCAGACACTTCATCCCCAGACACTTAATCCCTAAACTAAATCCTTAACTATAAAAATTATGAAGTCAGCAAAAAATTTAATTGAAATTCAAATTCAAATCATGCTATTAACTTCAACGTCATTTGAACATCTACAACATTAGTTAAAGTTCATATAAGCTAGTAAATTTAATGTTCTTCAACAATATGATATGAAAATTGTTCTTGAGTGTCGGGGATGAAGTGTCGGGGATGAAGTGTCTGGGGATTAAAAGTCTATGGGATGAAGTGTCGGGGATGAAGTGTCGGGGATGAAGTGTCTGGGGATTAAGTGACTGGACACCAATAAGCACATTTATATAGTGCCTTTCTCCAACATGAATTTGACTCAAAGCACTTTACATCAATACAGATGTACAAGCACATCACTTTAAAGAGCAGGCATCAAACGCATTTCCATGAACACACATAAATACATACACATAGAGAGGGTGGAGGAAACCAGAGTAACCACAGCAAACCACCAATGGTCAGCCCCGTAAACAGGTGTCACCTACAGAGTGGTATGTCGATCCCACAAAAGCTAAGTCTCACTGTCATGGTGTCAGGCATGTTAGCAACTATTCCACCAACCACCAAGTCCAAGATGTTAGTTACTTAGTAGTCTACATATCGTGTTCACCTCTTGGTTGAAGGATGCTACAAACCATTAAGCCAGTGGTTCTTAACCTTTTTTGAGGTACCAAACTCACAAGTTTCATATGCACATTCACCGAACCCTTCTTTAGTTTCATATGCACATTCACCAAATCCTTCTTTAGTGTCATCACTAATTGCTGGTGTGTCTTGACCTCCGTGGCGGAGGCTCCGCCGAACCCCTGAGACCGACTCACCGAACCAGAACCACTGCATTAAGCTATCACATAAAATGATGGCAACTCCTAAAGTGTGCCACAATGCATTATCATTATAGGACACTACCTCCCAAATACTTTTTTTATGCTGATAGCTAACACCTACCATTGCCACTACAAAGTTAAAGAAAAAAGAGGGGCTGAAGTTGGTGATAATAAAAGAATAAGATTTAAAAGTCTGTATAGTACAACTTTCTGAATACTGCACCACACTATTTTGGTTTGTGATATTTTCACCTGGTACAATGCAATGCAAAAGTGTGCATACACCCATTATAGGCTTGATAATAATAGCAAAAGTATGGATAAAACTTTTTTAATAAACTAATCAAGTGCTTGCTGAGGAAGGGAAAAAGAAAGTGTCCCCTTCAACCTGTGCCAAAAAAATAAAAAACAAAAATGCACAAAAAACAGCTCTCTGTCAAGCATTAAGCTTATCAATAGATGTATCATTTTTCTTGATTATATAAATGCGTTTCCCTGAAATTTTTTAACTAATTTTGGCAAGTAATCTTTTATCCCAGGGGACCCCTTCAAATTTGGGTGAAGAACAGATACAAAATTGGGTAAGTGTAGTGTCTCACATCGTAGCCCAATCTATTGTTGTCGTCTGCTACAGGGTGAGAGTAACCTCGCTTGCATTGAGTTTTTTTTTCCCTTACCGGGAAGAGTTTCATTAACCTATTTCCAAGATGTTGACAGCGTGGTTAAATCATCGTCTCAGAAACAGAAAGAAAGTGAGCACCCCAAGTACAGTGAACATAAGCTCATCACAGTATGTTGATTTGTTGATTTTTTCCACATTGTAAAGGGACCCCTTAGAGTTATCCTGGGACCCCTCAGAAATCTTTAGAAGGGGTCCCTGGGACCCCAAAGAATTTAGCCTTAGCAGTAGCCCTGTCTAGGTATATCCTTGTCTTGGCCTTGTTGATGCTGGATTTGAAGCATCTCGGCAGCAGGATATAGCTGATTTGATTATGGACTAATCCGTGTGATAAGTATCATGTGGCTATCATTGATTTTTTTTGTAGGAGTGCATCTTGATACATGTATCTTGTCTCCATAATAACAAAAAGCGGCCCGGTGGTGCAACGGTTAGCGCTGTTAGCGCCTGTCACCAATACAGTGAAGGTTGGCTGCCCTGAGTTCATTTCTCGTCTTGGGCATGCTGTTCTTTCTCTGCACGTGGCATCTGTTTACAGGGCTGGTCGCCCTCCGCCAAGGACAGTCCCAAGCCCGGCTGAAAAAGGAGGAGGGTTGGGCGTGGGGCCAGCACCCCCACCCCGTAAAACAAATCCTTGCTACCAAAACATCGACAACAGTTAAGACTGTAGTCGATGGCCTATGCCCCAGGAGGGGCGAAGGGCCTTAAAAAAAAAAAAATAATAATAATAACAAAAAGTGTCCATACTCTGCAGATAGTGGTTAACATTATTTTACCTCAGGGAATCTCTACTAGAGCTTTATAGCTTTGACCCTTGGAGGTTAATCAACATCCATAGGATCTGGACAGCATTTTTATAACTATAGAGACAAGACACAATAGCCTTGACATGAAGCAGCAACCTATCCTAATTTTATATCTACTGTCTCAGGTGTGATAAGGGAGATTGGTGTTTCATGCCAAGCCAGCAACTTAGGCCATATTACAGCAAGGCAGCCAGCCCTATAAATAGATGCCACATGCTGAGAAAGAACAGTGTGCCCGAGATGAGAACTGAACCAAGGACAGCCAACCTTTACTGTATTAGTGACAGGCGTTAACCACTGCATCACTGCACTGCCTCAGTGTGATCACAATAAAAAAATAAGGGTAACCTGATATTTTTAAGTCTTGTTGCCTTGCTTATCTGTTTGCAGCACAATTTTAGACTTAACAGGAACAGAGCACTATTAATATCACCATGGTACCACCACCAGAGTCACAGTGGAAAATATTGCCTCTCTGTGGAAATATCTTGCCAGTTGTACTCACAGCAAAACCATCAAGTTCAAATTCAGCTTTTTTCCCATTTAAGATAATGACTTTAGCCCATTTGCTGGCAGTAAATTGATTATAGTTTCGGAAAGCGGCATCTACTTTGACAGATGGTCTTTGCTCACTGCAGGAAAAGGACTTTCGTTTGATGTATACCACATTTTATGAGACACTTTAATAAACTACAATAAAAGTAGAATAAAGAACAAGTCTTCTGTGTGCTACAACTCTAGAGACTGTTCACTGAAGCCACTCATTTGTCCTTTTGCACCTTTTGCTGATTTTTCAATGACTGCTATTCTAGATCATTGACAAACCTTTTACAGCTTTTTCACTTTTTCTAAGTCTTATTTAATCACTAAATTTCATATCTTTTAGTTATATGCCTTTCTTCCTTTTCTACAATATGATATACCTTTCTTTCTTGCATAGTAACATTTAGAAAACAATTACCCAAATTTTAAGGATATTTTATTTTAAAAATCATAAATCATACATTTCCCAACAAAGCAATCAAAATACTTAAACCATTTATTTATTAAAAATTTTACCTAAGTGCCTCTAAATTTTTGTGCTAATCAGAGAACTGAAAGATACCATACGATGTGTCTAATTTTTTACTCAAGAGAGTCAACAGTATGTTTTATGTATAGTGGTCAAAAGAATAAATAAAATTTTATTTTGACTATTACTTAAACACATATTGGCAATAAGCGAGATATGGCTATGCTTTTACAATGCACTGTATACAGAGCCAGCACCACAGAGCTCATGTTATCGAGTTGAAGTCAAAGGGAAACAACCACATGTCGCTTTAATACACTATTTTTCACAATGGAAGATTAACTGTACGCTATTTACTATTTTATACAACCAAAAATAAATCTATAAACTTCAAATTACATAGAAAGTATCGTTTATGCAATAAAAGCTTAAACAGGGCTATTCCTGTGTAAAATTTCACTGATGATATAAACACGAATAATCATAGGATTACAGCAAAAACTGCTATGTGATGGCAGAATTAACAGAGAGAACTGAAAAATAAAACTTATTTTTCGTGCAGACAGGCGTATTCACTCTGCACAAAAGAGATGGGGTGGGGGGTGCATGTTTGGAATCATAGCCAGAGGTACTAAGATGCTTCAAACTTAGCCAAGTCTCTATTACTGACAAACGTGAAAAATCTTAAAGTGTGTTTCGCAAACCAAACAATTAAAACTACCCAAACAAATATATTCTTTAGATAGTATATGACGAGAACATAACACAATCGTAACAGCAAACTCAAATATCAGTCTCAAACGAACATACAACTATCATCATATATAAACTAGGCTTAGTAAGAACAAGGGCTAACTACACTAAACCACGCTGACGAACATTTCGTATCATCCAATATATGCTAATAACATACTAAAAGTTGAATTGCCAAGTTTTAGTACAGTCGAAAATTTACCGTCAGTCAAAAATCGGAAAATGCATCCGGAAAAAGGATGCAAAAGAAACGAAGCGCTATAGCAATTATAATATAGCTTACAAAAGACAACAATACCTGTCTCGTGAAAAATCTTGCACTTTGAAAGCACGCAGGATACCTATGAACGTTGCTTTTATCGTTTTTTTCGTTCTTTTCGACTCATGACTTGTGTTTTTCAGTAGAACGAGATATCGGTTCACTCCCACCACAGAACCCCACTTCTACCACGGACGTGTCGCACTGATGCTCTCCCTTTTTTTTAGCAATTTCTGTCACGTATGTTTAATTTATTGTAATTTGAAATATCTATTTTGCTGTTACTTATCAAGTAGCTTTTGTGTTTATTTTCTTCTCATATTATTTGAGTAAATTTAAATATAAAAAGTGTTTACAAATCTCGGCTTCACGATAATGTAAAGCCCACACTATATGCTGACGTCAGATCGCAGCTTCCACAGTGCTTCATTTCGTTCAGTCGGGTGAGTGGAGAACACAAAAGCCTACTTCCTCATCGCGAGAACAAAAACCTTTTAATGACCATCTTACCTCTAATCTGAACACTGTAATATGTTCGAACGTAAATTACATGTCGTTAATGTCAAAGTTTTTTAAGTTCGATCAACCTCTGCTGAGGTCTTGCCACAACCATAGCCCTGTCTGCTATTTGGCCGTTGTGATATCCTTTAAAAACTTTAGGAAGGCGTAGGCTTTTATACACGTAGGTGTGGAAAGAATTAAAACGAGTTTTGGAATTATTGTATTTTCAGTTGTTACGACTAATAGAGATAAAAAGGTTATTTTTTTAAGGACGATGAGAGCAAGAGGTCGAAGAGTCAGTGTGCATGAACAGGCTTGACCAATCAATGATTTCTATTGATTTTAGGAGGAGGCTGAAGAACGGTGGTTCATGCTGGAACACACTAATTTCAGTAATCTTTAGTGACTTTAAGCACGATTTAGTTTTCTGGTAAATCAAACGAGACTGATAGATGCTTAATAATGAAAGCATACTAAACTGGCACAATGCTTCAAATAGTGCATTAACAATGTTAGGAGTACGTTAAATGCAGTTAATACTCAGTTACAGCCATGCTGCGTGAATTCAGTGGTTATCAAGAAATGGTTGTTTGCATTTTAGTTATAATTTGCTAGAAAATGTTTAAAATAATTTTTTGAGTTTATATCATTGCAAGAGGATTGCCATAATCATTCAGGTTATTTTTCATAGTTGGACCTTTTTCTATTGTTGTTGACTACAGTTATTTTCATAGACCACTAGAGCAAACAAGATTTATTTTAATTGATTACAATACCTGTATGAGACAATGAAATAGCAAGCAAGAAACAAATGTATGTACATATGCCAGTGTGAGAGAGAGGAGAGAAATGATAAAAAAATAAAAGTATGGCATTTTAAACAGAAATCTTGAATTTTTTTATGTTTATAACTTTCAATTAACTTTTTAAAATTGTTATACTTTCAGGTTATGGAACTTGTGTATCTGGATTAGCAAGTTTGTTGTAACCAGAAACCACTCCTGCCTCATGGGAGCACCAATGGCTGAGTCTAATAGCTGTGTCATCATGTTTAGCCAGTCTCTTGGTGAACTTGTATGATCACATTTTGCGTGTGATTTTCTTTTTTAGATAAAGGAATCTAAAATCATCAGATGATTTTGAAACAACTCATAGTTCATTCTTATTGAAACAGAGCTGGGTATTGCTTCCTTTCTATCAGGTCACTTGCAGATGCTGCGATGACCTCAAACTGAAATTGAAATCCTTCAACATCAGCTGATGTTTAGCACTGTTAAAGCTTCAAGACGAAAAAACATAGAAGCGTCATTGTAATAAAGAATACAATTGAGAGTTTAAAAGGATCTTTATAAGATGAGCAGTCAGGCAAACCAGTATTCGTCTGTAGAGACGAGCAAACATCCCAGTCACTTCACAACTGTAGAGGTTGGCGATTCTACATTCACCATCCTTCGTCGCTATTGTAATCTGCGACCTATTGGTTCTGGTGCTCAAGGCATAGTATGGTATGTTAGTGGCTATCACTTTAGTTGACAAGAAGCTTATTGCTTTGTTTATTTAATTCTCAGTGACATGCTAATTAACATTTTTAAGATATTCTTTACTAATTTTACTTGGTTCTATGATTTTTAGATGCGTTTCTATGCTTCAATATTTTATCTGTTGTGTAGCCTGTTTTAACTAATGCAAAAAAAAAAACAAGTGCTGTTCTCAGGCAACAATACTTTAATTTGCAACTGATTCATCCCTGGCTTTGGTAGCCTTCTCCAAGACAGCTGATCATGAGTTCACTTGTACTTTTTGGGGGAGGGTGTGGAAAGGGTGTCCATGATTTACTTGTAATGGTGATTACTCCAACATCTCTGATAAACAACAGATAGTGTTTTGTTGCAGTGCTGCATGTGATACAGTCTCCGGACAGAATGTTGCTATAAAGAAACTGAGCAGGCCATTCCAGAATGTCACACATGCTAAGAGGGCATATCGTGAATTTGTCCTGATGAAGCTCGTCAACCATAAAAATGTGAGAAATGGACTTTTTGTGCTTGAGTGAACTAGAATTATTATTGGGGCAGCAATGTTTGAAATTTTTTTTCGTGTTATTTATATCTAAAACTTAAATGTAGTGTCCTGTGGGAGCTGAACATGATCTTCATTACTCAGTTTGTCAAGTTGTCTGTACTTTTATTACCTCTGAAAATAATCTTATGAAGCCTCATTTGTCCCAGAAGTCATTTCTTCATTACAAGTTGTCAGATATTTTACAAATTTTAGGACTTATATCTGGATATAATACTACTTAACATTGCAAACATTAAAACTTATAAATTAAAGTTTTAAAAAAGTGATGTTGAGCTTTGTGGTAGATACCCACATTATCCCAGCATTGCTATCATTGTTTCAAAGGCTATATTTATCCAAACACCATTAATTGTGCTGATATTCACTTTTACAAATCAATGGTTTTAAAAACAATCTGTTAACCTTATTGACTGTCCAAGCATTTTAGCCAGAGAAACAAAAATCCTTGCAGCCAAGTCAATTTTTTCCCATCTACCTCTCCCTCCTCACACCATCTCCTATTTCTTTTTCCTTTGTCACTAATTAACATATCACTTTTATTCATGTGCTCAGTGCTTTATCATCATAATAATGGTGAAAAGAATGCTTGTATAAGCGCAAAATCCCAGTGTGTGACCAGGCTTTCCCTGTTCAAATTTCCAGACCATAAACATGAAATACAACTTATAGGGTAAAGGCGTAAAATAATACAGGTAGTCCTCGGGTTACGACGGTCTCGAGTTACGTCGTTTCGTGGTTACGACGCTCATTCCGACTTACGAGGTCAGTGCATCATAGAAAAGGAAGGCCATCACCATGAAGGTGAAAGTGGAAATCATAAGGCAATCTGAGAAGGGGGAAACAGCAACATAAATTGGCAGGACTTAGTCGCTCGACTGTCGCTACGATTATCAAGATGAAGATCGCATCCTTGAACACGTGACAGGATCTGCTCCTATGACAGTGACAGTGATAACAAAGCGTAGTGTACTGCACAATATTGTACTGTACTTATGTTTGTTGATAATTATGTAGGGTACTGTGTTAGGATAGGTGTTTGGATAGGCTAAGTGTTTGCAGTACTGTACTGTTATTATGGTACAGTACTGTATGAACGTATGATCCGACTTACGTCGAAATTCGGTTTACGACGCCGCGTTAAGAACGGATCACCGTCGTAAGTCGAGGACTACCTGTAGTTCTCTCTTACCAAAAAGACACAAGCACACCCACACCTACCTACCATATCCAAGGACAACACAGGATTACAGTCAGAATGGAATTGCTACAAAAGTATTTCCAAAGCTGGAAAGTATTTAATGCCCTATTGATGCTTGGAACAGGCTATCAAATAGTTGATGCTCAGCATAGAAGAAGGATCACTCACCAAACCCTTTGGTGTAAACCTTTGGTAGTTGTGAGATAGAGTGGTCTGTCAAGGAACAGAGGTGTCTTGATGGAGAGTAGATAGCATTTTAGTGAAATGTTTGTGTATGTCTTATAGAGGTTATTCCATTTGATTTTTGTAAAAGTTGTTATATTCTTGTATGTCATTATTAAAAATCTCTGTGAGGCCTTGAATACAGCTACGGTGTGCCACTAGTAGCTCACTGGATGGCTAATGTGTAGCAGGTGGCTAACTCCTAACATTTTAAAAGCATTTTATTTTTACCTGCCTGCAACATGTTACCCATCCAGCTAGTGTCATACTGCACTTGACCTTTCAGCTACTAGTAAGTAAGTCCTTCACTGCAGTTTATACGTTGATGGTGCCCACACTGCAAGCTTATATTAAGAAGTGGGAGGAAATAAAAAATGTTTGTGTACTATCTTAACCAATTTGGTATATTTTTAGAACATTTCTTTCATATTACAACACATTTACTGATTTGTACATAACAGTAACCTTTTTAATAAAGAATGCTCATAAAAAAATTTGATATTTTTGTATTTTTGCAGATTATTGGACTCTTAAATGCATTTACACCACAGAGGTCACTAGAAGAGTTTCAAGATGTGTGAGTTGATGAAATTTACTGTATGCTGTATTTTAAAATATTAGTTAAAATGAATAATTGTTTTCAAAATATAATTTCTGCATTTACTTAAGAAGGAATGCTATTTCAAAATATTTTTAAAATTTAAATATCGACATTAAGACAATTCTATTTCAATAATAAGTCATTTTATTGTAAAATCATCAGCAGTATTTGCTTCATTCACAACATATCTGGAAGCACATTAAGACATTTAATTTATTTTTGTGGCTGTCATGGTGCCTGTGGTGGTCATTATATGGCAGTTACCTGGTGATGGAGTTGATGGATGCTAACCTGTGCCAAGTGATACAGATGGACCTTGACCATGAGCGTATGTCCTACCTCCTGTACCAGATGCTCTGTGGTATTAAGCACCTGCACTCAGCAGGCATCATCCACAGGGTACCTACTCCTTATGTCACCTTTATACCTGTGTGTGTTTTTGGGGAAGAGGGTGTATTATATGCATTATTATTTCCCCAGGTATAAAGTGACTTTTGAGGATGCTTCTGCATGATGCATCACTTTTCCAATCTTTGACTTTGAAACCAGTTTTTGGGTTTACAAGTCGCTAGTGATACTTAAAACAATCTTTCTTTACCTTGAAATCAACTTTAACCTTTGGGGTATCTGCATTTTGCAGAAGACACACTAGCATGGAGACCCCCATCCACTATTTACATTGTTTTGCTTTTTCAGAAAGAGCAAAGAACTTAACACGCATCTAACTTTTAAACTTCTGATGGCATTATAGATATATATTGATTTAATAATTGTAGTGGTGATATAAACTATTTGATAACTAACTGATATAAACTATTATTTATTAAGAAGCTGACCTATTGATTTAAACTGGAACATGATCTATGGCTTGTAATTAAGATTAAGTGGTACTAACCCTGACCCTATATGACGTATGTTTGTATTTACTTTGTGCATGAGTAGTGTCCGTAGTAGGAGTGAGCGTGTCTGTTATATGCGAATATGGGTGCATGGTTTATGATCTAGTCCAGTGGTTCTCAAAGTATTTCGGACCGCGGACCACTTTACTTAAGTAAAAAATATGGCAGACCACCAAGGCCTAAAAATCACTCTGCTATGAATTTCAAATTTAAATTGCCGCATTTGTTTCATTACAATTCAAAACTAAATGTCCTTTTGTGACAGTAGTATAGTAATAAGTTGACATAAAAGAACGTGTACCTCGTTCTTTGTAATTAAAATGTTAATGCGAGAAATGCATCACTTTAAACATCACTTTTGCTGACATATGACGACTGTCAGCCGCGGACCACACTTTGAGAACTACTGATCTAGTATATAAATGATTAATGTAAACCGCTCTGAGCAAAAAGTTTTGGAAAGGCACTATATAAATCATCATCATCATCATCATCATCATCATCATCATCATCATCGTTGTTGTTATTATTATTATCTGCTTATGTATACATGTAACCCCCAACACACATGTACACAGAGCCTCATATCTGCATATATTTGTCTAATATGCCTGCACACACACTGATACCTGCATATATATTTATAAAATCCCTTCCACCAACAAACACTCATATCTGCTTATATATATATAAACTCCCCCTACCCACACACATATGCATACTCATATTTGCTTATATATATGTAAGCCTCCCCGCTCACGTGCACACACATCTATGCCATCCTAAGTAATAACAAACTGAGGTCATCTAATAATGGTCTTTTTAAGGATGTTTATAAAGAATGGAACTTATAGACATTAGGATTGTGAGTAGAGTAAGGTGATAAATTGCTCAGCAAATTTTTTATAGAGGGGAATAGATAATAAAATTCATCCTTACAAAGTATATAGAGCCTTTCATTTCTAGGGTCTCATTTTGTCTACATAGTTCTTGTATACATGTATTTGACTGTAGGTTTTGTAATCTTTTGTGTTTTGGTGCATTGAGAGCACATCTACACATGTACAAGGGCCTTACTAATTCAATTATTAATATTTTATATATATAAATATAATTTATTTTCAGTTGAAGCCAGAATTTGAATCAAGTTGCAGTCAGTATATCCAACTACTTTTGGAAAATCATAGGCACATTGTATCTTTGTCTTTTCAGCACAACCTTGATCCGGCAATGAAATTTCATTAGGTGCTTGCCGGTGCAAAAGATCGGTGACTCTCACTGCAGTATGACTAACAGTCAATTTATCTACACCAGTAAATTTTCCACACACTTCCTGAAAGCTTGATGTGGCAAAATATCATTGAGGGATGAGCACTTGCAGCGAAGGTGTTAATGTACCTTGCCAATTATTGTAGTATTCCTGGGTTTTAGCCGGAATGTAAATACTGGCCCGGGGGAACTGGGCACGTGGGTGATAGTTCACTTTTGGTCTTGCTACCCACATCAACATAAGTTGCATATGAACTATACATACAATGCTCGCACGTCGATCAGCCACCCCTGCTGCTCCCCGAACACAAAACTCAACGTGTGATGTAATGTATAAAAATAACAGACTTATTTACCATAAAAAAACATGCAAATACATACAATAAAAAGACTCATCAACAGGGAGTCTCAGTGCTTTCCATGCTAAGCATACTGCCCTATTCCAGTGCCGTTGCCTCTCTCTAAATCGACTATTCGCTCTCACACGTGCATCAACTTAGCACTGATATTACAGGTGTTCTTGTATAAGAGGGTCCATGATGATGGTTTGATGGAGATAATCCAACTGATAGTCACGGCACTCCAATGACTTTCCCTTGAAAGTGTTGTTCCACCTCTCTGTCATCCTTCCCGCTCGATCTGCCAACCACGTCAGAGCGACAACTGCTCACCTGGCAACACAGAGTCGAGCCTTGTCTTGGTCCAGGGATACACAGGTGATGTCTTTGATCACTGCAATGCCACATATAGCCGCCAAACGAACAATACCTTTGTGCAAAGTTTTCTGGTCCTTTGGAGTGCAGGCGAACCCAGCAGACATTCTTCTTAGAGAATAATGACTTCTGGCCTTGGTGTTGAACATCTGTCTCTCACAGGTAGTGCAATTCCTGGTCACATAGCCCTTTGCTTTCCACAGTGACAGCAGGCAGTCCTGACAGTCCCTTGTCACTGACTCACCCCTTGCTCAAGGTTCTCTAACCCAAACTTCCCTCCTCCCGTGTCTTGCCCTCTTGGCTTAAGACCCGGTCTCGAGGTAAAAGGTGAAGTTGGCATTAGAGATGCTGAAGTAATTTCAACTGCTAACCAGTTACTCCATCCACTCTGACATCATGCTGAGAAATGTTCTGCTGGTTCTCTGTTCCCTATTTTACTTTGCACATTCGCAACACATTTACCGAGGATGCCATTGATCACTTACCAACCAATCAAGTAGCCAACATCAACAAGAGAACAACCACACTACTGACGCGCCACCCCGCACCTGCAGTGGTGTGGTGGACAGGGGACTAACTCCAACTCCCCGTCAACCTGACAGATAGGTTTGGGAGCCCCTTGGGTGTCACTCTCTTCATAGGCTTCATTGCCGCCTCTGCCAGCCGGCTGGTCATGCTTGGCTTACTGTAACCACTTAGGGCGGTCTCCCTGCACTTCTGAGCTCTTACCTCCTATTACACCTCTGCACTGGCGCATGTGCCCCCCTTTCTTACATAATAGGTCTCTTGCTAGTAAAAACTCCACCCTAGATCCTAATTGGGGTGATTGTTGCCTTCACAAGTTGCAACTTATTCAGCCCTGAGAGCTCCGATAACTTTAAATGTAATTTACCAGTCCGTTGAGCTTCTCCGGGCTCCCATGCATGCAAATTTTTCGCTGCTATTCGCCTGATCAGCACTAAACTTGTGTAAACCCCTTCTCTGGTCTGCATGCATACAGGGCCTGGTCACAATATTTTTAGTTACTGTTTTGCAAAACAGTGGAACTCTCTCCTCTTCCATATCCTCTACCTACCCGCCATCGAATCCTTTAAAAGTGCTCCAAACACTCATCCATTCCATGAACCTTGCTTCATACAACAGTCCACTTAATGCTAGTCCATCTTCTATCCCTTTTGCTTTTTTGATCTGTTGACTACTCCACCTGCTCATCTTCCTCTGCAGATTCAAGAAACTCTCTTACTGTTTGTTACCCGATTCCTCTTTGCATCTTCTATATTTGTCTGTCTTTGTGACAAACACAACAAAGCAGAGCAGGGAAGATGTGCGAACCCTCTTTCCAAGGCATGCAGGTTCATGCCACTATGGGTCATTCACACAAGCTCTGAGTCATGCCTATGAAAGGAATCTGTAACTTAAAGTTATTATTTAGTGCATACGTTACTTAATGCTCATTCCTCATGAGATCTCCTTCAATTTAAAACTAATGGTAACGTAATATATCATTGTTGTCTAACAATAAACTTTCTTACAAAATACATCATTAAAGTTTATACAAAGTTAAATCACATAGACTACATATAATTATGATTCTCATTCATTTATCGCTAGATAAATAATACCTAAAAACCTTACCTCTTTTAGACATGGTTACATACAATAGGCATGGTTTGGAGACTGTAGTGACACACAACAACCAACCACCATGTGCTTGCCAGTATAGAGATTTTTCCATTCTCATGCTTGGTGAGTATCCTGGTGGTCACTCACAGCTCAGAAATGTCCCTTTAACTCTTTGTAACAGCCTATGATACTATGGTAGGACTGTCTTTATTGAAAACAGCACATCAAATTTCGTCTGATGCAGACTGCTCTGTGAAAAATTAGAAAAACCAAGTAAATAAGAGGGTCACTACATGATATGTTTACTGGATGCTAATAAATTTGAAGAAAGGGTGGTATTCTCGGGCTATTCTGATGTTTTGGAGATGTTTGCTTGTGCTGCCTGCAGGATCTGAAGCCCAGTAACATTGTGGTTAAGTCCGACTGCACCCTAAAAATCCTAGACTTTGGCTTGGCACGCACCGCAGGGACCGGCTTCATGATGACTCCCTATGTGGTAACACGCTACTACAGGGCTCCAGAGGTCATTCTGGGAATGGGATACCAGGCTAATGGTTAGTTTATGGATCTTTGTGTTAATGTTTGCAACACTTTCATCTGTTACCTTGCCATCAGTGTCTTGTTGCTTTATGAAAGATTAGATGCTGGGTCAGGATTGTTATTCCTTGAAGGGTAAAAATGGCAAGCCATAATGTCACTTTTTATGGAGGAAGTATGGGTTTGTTATATGAAATGATTGTTCACCCTTTCATCTCTCTTACTTTATCACAAGCCTTACCATCTTTGTTCTTCCATTTTTCCATGTTCCCATTTTTGGAGACTGAGAAAACTATAGTGGTCTAAACTTTTGGTAGTAGTGGTTTTTTTGTTTGTTTGTTTTTTCAGTGGATATTTGGTCTGTTGGCTGCATTATGGCTGAATTAATACGTGGAACAGTCATGTTTCCAGGCAGTGATCGTATCCTTTCATGCTGCTCTTTATTTATTATGTTTCTTGCGAATGTCATTTTATGTGACCACATTTAAAATAACTTTTTTTTTTTATCAAAGTTCTCTTTTTTTATAAAAAAAAAAAAACAGTTTCCACATTCTATCAACTGTGGTAGTACTGATTAGTAGTATTCGAATGTATGAGTTTTTGTCAGTTTACAAGAACCATCTGTGTCTGGTTTTTAGAATACAAAAATTGTGTGTTGACCCTAACTGTCAGACATCGACCAGTGGAACAAAATTATTGAGCAGCTGGGAACACCTAGTCAAGACTTCATGATGCGCCTCCAGCCCACCGTTCGCAACTATGTCGAGAACCGACCAAAATACCCAGGCTACCCCACTGAAAAGCTTTTTCCTGATGTCTTGTTTCCAGCAGAAAGTACTGAGCACCAAGGTTTGCGTGCTAGCGTAGCACGGGATCTTCTATCCAAAATGTTGGTAATTGACCCAGAAAAGCGAATTTCCGTGGACGAGGCCTTGCGCCATCCATATATCAATGTTTGGTATGATGAATCAGAAGTCAATGGGGTGAGTTTATGAAACTTAAGATTCATCCTTAAGGGTCTGTACATTTGTTTGCATCCTGCTGTCAGCTGTTGATGATGGTTGCATTTGCACATTATAAATTTTTTCACTAGCAGCATGCCAGTCAGTAAATTCATAGCTTGAAAAGAATGTCAAAATATTTACTTAAATGTTTTACAAGCATTTTAAAATGTTTACTCAAATGTTTTACAAGCAATATACAGCAGCTGTCACATTAGAATCTTTTCTTCTTTTTTTTCCCGCACATTTTCTTAGTGGGCTGCCTACCCGTTGAAAGCACTTGGCATTTGATACAACAGTTTTTCTTTTGTGAATCACTGCTTTTTAAACTTTTGACGCTGTGAAAATTATGGGTTGTCTCGGTAAGTCAGATATTTAAATGCTTCAGTATTTAGAAATGGAGGTATGCTTAGAGGAGCAGCTGCCTTGAGAGAGGAAAAATAGGTGGTTGAAATGCTGAAAAAATAGTTTGCTACATGTGATTCTCTTCCCTTTCTCATTTGTCTCCGTTTCATTACAATTTTGTTTAAACTTTTTGGGGGTCTTTGCTTACAAGATTGAAAGTTTCAAAACTTTATTCTCCAGCCAGCCCCAGCACCATATGACCATTCTGTTGATGAAAGAGAACATACTGTAGAGGAGTGGAAAGGTATGGCATGGTTCTCTTCATTTGCCAGTCTATTTTCATTGTATGGTGCTGTGGCAGTTTAGTCATGAAATTATTTTACCATGATGTGCTTCATGTCAGACATGTTCTAGCCAGCTTCACTCATTAAAAATCAATGAAGATATTAATAGAAAAGTTTGCTACGTATTCTTCATGTTAGGATTTGCTGAAACCTGAAGCTGCCATCAGATTTTGAATAGTATGTTATCAGAGTGATATTTTTATGATGAAAGATAAGAGGTTAAAACATCCATGTTGGAAAATGTGTGACTACTGATCCTAATTCAAACCAGGAAATTTACGGGATTTTCTTTTTTTATCTTGTGGTCCTGTTGTAGCTTTGATATACCATGAAGTGATGGAGTTTGAGAACAGAGAAAGACAAAAAGCTATGCAACAGCAGAATCACAAAGGTTAGTGTTTTATAACAAGGACTTCAATAAAATTTAATGAATCTACAACCTCATAAAATTTTACTTTGCTTTGTAATCTAACAAATGTATGGTTTGAAGCCTTAAAAATGCACCTAGAAACAATTCTTTGTTTAGATTTTTGTTAGATTTTTCAGACCCTTGGTCAGTTGCGCAACATCCTTTTAAAACTTAAAATTTGTTCTAAACAAACAAATTTAGAAATGTTTTGTAAAAATCACTCTAAAGTCTTTTAGATGCACATCAGATGATTTAGACACATTTTAACTTTGGTTTTCTCTTCAAGATAAAAAAAAGCTCAAAAATATTCAAAAACTGGCTAAAACAGTTTTAAAAGTGACACCCACATTTACCTAAATCAGCCTTAGAGGTGTTTACTAGAAAAACTGTGACTAAAAGCAATGACAAAGTTTTCAGCTGTTTGAAACAAACCAGTATTATTGAAATCCAATGACTACTGACAAAAGAGCAACTCGAATCTTGACAAGTAAACAATCTTTTAGTAGTCCCCCCAACTGTGTATGACAGTTATCCACTCATTGACTTTACTTGGGATCTCCATGTTTACTTTAGTGTGTGCGGATGTGTGGAAGTCTGGCTAAAACAGTTTTATCTTATGACAGTTTGAGGTAAAAAAAAATATATATATATAAAAAAAACTATGATGTTCACCACATTTAGGACCGTTAATAAATACCTTTGAGGGCTTAAAGTATTTATAATAAAAATGTGTTGTGCAACTGTGCTCTGGCCTTTAACCTTTAATGTCATTTGTTTTCCACCGATATTTACATTTTTCTTTAAAGACAATGCTGAGTGTCACCCATTTACATTTTACAGATGGTGCACCTAGCAAAGCAGGTGATGGAGGAAAAGTGGCTTCATCTAATCAAAACCACCATTGATGTCACTGGAACTTTTGTGTTTTGTGTATGTGTGCATGTGCATCAGTCTTTTGGGGACAGAGAACGTCCTGCAAGCGTCACAGATGTGGTGCCACGTTTAATCTCGCCAGGTATTCCCACACAGTTTGTTGTTGCGTTTCTGTGGTTCTGTTAACCAACTTGACGATGCAGAGTGTGATCATAGAAACTTAGGACTGTGGGCTGCATGAAGGCCATTGCCAGTATGCAAATGTTGTGGTGCAGAGAGGGGCACACAGTCTGGAATATCACACCTGCTACACAACCTAAACATACCTAGGCATCTAGAACCATGGGACTGCCTGTCCAGTGCAATTCATCACTCATCATGTTGGTTTGTGTTAGTTCTCTGTTGTACCATTTGCTGTGCATGTGGTGACAGAAGTGGGGTAAGCTCAGGTGTAGGACAAGAACCTTTGCAACGACCAGCATGCCACAGCTCTCTAGACTGCACTTTGGCCACACAGAAGCATCCTTGGTTTTCGTGACAAGGTGACCCTCAAAGAAAGTGTCTCAAGTTTGGTGGGAGTGGCTCGACTTCCAGACTTTATCACTTTAAGAGAGTGCCCTAGGGAATCACTCATTCCTCATGTCTGAGAAACGGTGATACAGATTTCTTACTCATTCAGATTTTCTTAGAAATATACATTTAAACATTTTCTTTCCCTCACACATACACACACAAACACAGTTTTATTTCCCTGTACTTTGCATGCTTACATTTAGACCAATACACCTGGCCATTGTTTTTGTATCATAGTCTTGTCATCAAGCATAATTTATTTCAGTTTTAGCATGTCTTTCATGCTAACAGTGGTCCTCAGGCAAGCAGATGAAAAGGATAGCTGTATCTGCCATTCTGTATTTGTTGGCATGTAGAATACAGGGTTTCGACTCATTTGTCCTGATGGGGTGTGGGAGGTGTAACTTCCAAGTAGCTGAGTTTTTTTATTTTGTTTTTTTTTTTTTGTTGTTGTTTGTTTTGTTTTGTTTTTTTGGGTTTTTTTTTTACAGTTACTTCTGTGGCCATCAGTGTTTTGACAGGCCATTACTACTCTAGCAGTTGCATAGCTATTTGTGCATGCTGGAAGTGAATGGATGCATGAATGTTGTGCATGGATGGGTGGGGGAGGTAAAAAGGTCTGTATATTTGAAGGTCAGTTTGTTGTCATGTATAATCCGTTGGCAAAAATGGCTCCATGAATGGCATTTGTTGTGTTGTGTAGTGTGTGCTAGATACTGGTATGTTGTTAGTTTGGGTTTTTGTTTTCCAAAAAAAAAAAACATTCATCTTTGTAAAGGTCTATTTTAAACACAGTATCCATGTACATGGAGCATTGTCGCATGTCAAGCCTGTGCAGTTGTTTTATGTGTGACATGGCTCAAAGTCCGTTTGACTTTCTCCATAAGAGCAGCAATAGTAGATTATGCAGCAGCACACAGACTCGACAGTACTGCTTGCTCAGTACTTTGATGGAACCGCCCCACGTGACTGTATTTAAATCAAGAGCTTTCTGGTGACCTCAGTTGTGAGATCAGGGATATCGAGACTTAATAAATCAAGACCCCTTCAAAATCAGGGATGTAGTTAAAAAACAAAAAAGAAGAAGAAAAACCCTGCCCTTGTGTCACACTGTAGTAAACAAGCTTGTTGAGTACATTAGTTGTAGCCAGCATGTCGTCCTCTTTCCACTGTTAGAAATGTAAATACATTTGGGGCTTGTCTTTGTTACTTGATCATCACAAACTGCATAGAGTATATGGGCTGTGCATAGGCAGTTCCTAACCTAGTGATCTTAGTTTTCCAACTAGTTTTAGAGGTATAGTGTCTCTTTTTATCTAGCTTTGAAATCTTTTAGGTCACCTTTTTATGTTCATAATCACCAAAATGTCCCATGTATCATTTTGTTTTTTATATGCCATTCCATCAGTCAAATGTCCGAGAAGCCATGCAGCTGTGTTCATAAAGCAGCTTTCCTTGCTGAACGAGTCTCCTTAAGGAATGAGATGAAATGGGAATGTTTGTTTTAGAAGACATGATTGGGCTGGCCCCAGATTCAGTTGACTTTGTAGCTTCACTATGGCTGCTTAGCTTTGCACTGGGAGATGTGAGTAACTGGGTAACAGCAAAGAATCCACAATTTCTAAAAAAAAAAAAAAAAAGCTAATAAAAGTACCATTCTTCGTGCAACTTCCTGTGTGTTATGGAAAGGTAAGAATTCTATAGGTTGCAGCCACTGGGGAAGGGAAATGTGTATTTACCTTGGCAAAAGAAACTTCAAAATGTTTAACGCTTAACTAATGCTTGGTTGTCCAAGGTACTTTTATTGCATTTCTTAAATAATACTTATTTGTACATGTTTTATTAAGCATATTTCAGCATCAAAATGTAAAAAAGGATTTTTAAGATAAGGTCATAATACCATGTTACAGTTACTCAGATCTTACCAGTTGTAATGAAGGCGCTCATGAACAACAAATGTAAAGTAAAATTGAAGCTATTATCAGTTTAGTGCAGTCCTTTTGCTTTTGAGCTTTTTAAGCATTGTCTTGCTTTTATCTTGATTGTTGACATAAAACATTTTGTAAAGTTGAAGATTTTCCAAAGAATTTTTTAGAGGGTCATGATTTAAGAGATGGCTTTGGCTAGAAATAACATATACAAGAAAACTTTGGTTGTTTAAAAAAAAATGTTGGTGTGGAAGCGCAGGACAGACAGCTGGGCTCAACTTCACAAAAAAAGTAAAGTTTTTATAGTCCCACTCTAAATTGTGCTTGTTAAATTGAAATCTTGAGCTCATGGGATATTGTTTTATGTGGCTTGGGTTGAATGAGTCCTGAGACAACTGGACAATATTAGCATACAGTCATCCATTTGGATCAGAACAAAGCCTGCACCATCTCACTCTTCTTTTTTATTTATTTACAACACAATTGGCAGAATTGTCACTGTGTATGTGGACCTGGATGCATATGTAGAGGCCACATTTGATGTCAGGCAGCTATGTTGGTTTCCCAGGAAGGCGGCCGTTTTCACAGAGGCTGCAGCAGTACAGAGGGAGCTGTCCTGTTAAAATTAAGCCTCCTTGGCAATACAGAGAGAGCTATCCTGTTAAAAAGTAAGGCAGCAGGAACTGATGGAAGTTGCTGGTTCCTGTACCTTAATGTCAACTGCCAAGGATACTTGTAAGATAACAGGTTTCAGGCTAGGTTTAAAGACTATGGGTCTGTGTAATAGTCATCTGTCACTAGCCACACTTTTTATAGGGTTGTTGGTGAGATGCTACCAACTCCACAAAGTGTAGAGCTTGATCCAGATTCTATGATCTTGAGTGGATATTAAGATTTCTATTTGTCTTGCGGAAACAAACATTTTCCAAAAAGTCCTTTTCTTGATCCACAAGCAGCCCAGTTCTAGTTTGGCATAGATGTAAAGAAAAAAAAATTGTACATCTTGGGGAAACTCCTGCTTGAGGTTGAGTTACTTTGTGAACATAATAGACTTACAATTGCTGCTGGCATTCTCCAAATAACCTGCATCTAGCCCATAATAGCTACCTAGGCCACAAATAAAGGTCTATTAAAAAGCAGTTCATGAATGTCAAGGTCATATGTATTGTGCACTTTTTTCCCAGTTCAGAATTCCAACTTGGCACTTGAAGAGATGCAAATAAAGGTTTCATGAAAATGTATAGGTTTTATGTATTCTCCAGAATTACTGCTATGCAGTTACAGAGCTCTGAATTGATTCAAAACTAATTAGCTCAATTACCTAACATACCTACAAATATTCACTTTGGCCTATTTTAAAAAATTATCACAAAAATAATTTTAAATGTATCTTACAAGTTTTATTTTAAACAAATTTCTTCTTGTTACTGTTGTACAACAGCGTGTTTTGTTTTTGGAAAATCCACCTACCCAAAGACTACTTCAAAACTAAAAATGTTTCCAAGATTTGATCAGGTATTAAAAATAAACTGAATTTAACTAAAAGCAAAGTGAATGACGGTTTTTGAAAGCGAAATCACAAGATATATAATAGTAACTTTTAGTTGGACCTGTTGCTTTTCATTGCTGTCTTAGAGCATCCTGTTACTGTATGATCTATAAACTATAATGTGGTGGTTTTTTTTTTGTTTTTTTGTTTAGAACTAACTAAAAGTGCCCAGTTAATCATAGTCTGTGGAAATTTGTCAGCAATGATCAATGCATCATGAAAAGTGGCAAACTCTGCTCTTGAGCAACCCATCCACCTTTCCTGTATCTATCCATGACCATTATTTTCAATAAAAGCCATGCAGTCACGGCTAATTTGTAAACACATTTCCAATACCATTTCAGTGCCACTTCACAAGGTGCTGATAGTAATGGCTTAACACTGAAGACAGTTTGAAATCATCTAAATACTATCATCACTAAATATCACATATCACAATGAGGTGTACCACTACTTTTTGATCAAAATTTTACAAAGGAACAGGTCAGAGTGCAAGGCAAAGGATATTCACTTAAGTCATTTATAAGAAAACAAAATCATGGTAATCCAGTTTTGTGTGAAATAAGCTCACCTTAAACAGTGGCCACACTATGCCATATTGTTACCCCAAGACACCTGAATGCTGTAACAAATCACCTTGATCTAAACACTAGAAAGCAATGTATTGAGCAAAATAAATCTTTTAGATATTGGTGTTGAACGTCTTAAAAATTAACATGTGTCTTTGATGAAGGGAAATATACATATCAGCAGTGATATGACCATAGTTTTTCAATTCATCATATGGTAACACCTGACATTTTTAACAGATATGTTTATTCCAACACCTACTCATCTTTTTGAAACTACAAAAGCATTTTGATCACTAACATAGATGTTAGTAAGTGTGCACTTGGTATTTTATATTGCTGACTGCTAGTCAGTGCTTGGTCACACGGTCATTCTAACAAATTAGAATAAAACTATTTCAAAAGTGAAAAATAACTGCCATTCTCTTTCCATAACCACAACTAATTCATCGCACTGCAATCTAAAGCAAACATAGCATCTTTCGCTGAAAGCTGTTATTAAAAGTAAATAGCATCCCTTTGGACTAAAACCATAGAGTTAAAACAAAAGCAGGCTCGTCAAAATGGAAAAGGCACCTGCATCAATTTCAGAAAAACACATTTACCGAAAGAATAGCCAGATATGCACATTTGCATTCAGGAACAATCATGAACAAAAAATTCTCCACGTACACCTGTTCTGACAAATCATAACTTGGATAAACAGCATCAAGTTTAGAAAACTAGCAAGATATTTTAAACATTCAAACATACAGAGATGGTAATAATACAATTCTTCAATTGCACATTGCATTGTAACTATTACACTTACTGAAATAGACTCGTTCACATGTGCACACCACTCTCCAAAGAACCTAGTAATGCTAACTTTGATATGTCAACAGTACTCAACCTGTCATGGTACTAACATAACACAAACCAATTTTCTGTGATAGAAGAGCTCTGTGCAGATAAAAATCTTTGAACCTGTATCATATTATAAGTTTTGTAACAGATTATAATCAAAAGACACTAGAAGCTGTTTCCATCAAGATTGTCATGAGTGTATTGTGGAACTGTCGAGAGGGAAGCATAAGGTCAAAACAGATATCATAGTGATCGCAGTTGGGCAACACTTGGAGCGACACATTTGTTCCAATGCGAGACAAAGCAGTCGCCATCTTTTCACTAGATTTGATTGGCACCACACGGTCAGCTGTTCCATGGACTAGCACCATGCACGGCAAACTGCACAATTTGAAAATCTTCATAGTTATTTCATAAAAATATGCCTGCTACAAGGTAGAAGTGAGGAGTGAAAAAAAGCCTACCAGATGAGAACAAGACTAAGTGCAAAACCGCCAATTTATTATCAAAGCTGATACAATTAGTCACATGCCTAGAAACTAAACGACAGATCAGACCTGATTGGCGCTGTGAGGCTCATCAACATAGTGGTTGGGGAGAAACGTTCAAAATGGTCATGACCATACATAGCTGGAGTCATGCTAGATATATCTTCAATGCCCCGGAAGGATTCATGACTGTAGTGATCTCCAATATGGTATACTCCTGCTAGTCCTGGACACAAGATGGTGCTTCTTGGAGTTATTCTTGCCACATTATCTACACAATGTTTAAAGGCTATACCATTTTATTCTGATTCTGAAAGGCAAATTTCTATTATTTTTAAAGTAGCATGCCTGTTCTTAAAACAGATGCAACAGTAATCAGGCTGAGCGAAGACATAAAGCTACTCATGAGTCTCTAGCTCTAAAGGCACATCCCTTGACAACTTCATAAACTTCCTGCTCTCCTACTCCAATGTTCCAAGTAGATTTCAAAAATGTTTTTCTACTGATACTTGCTTTCTTTACCAAGACAGAAATATGCACTTGTAGACTAATATAAATGACTGATTCCAAACTTCAGCAAAAAACAAAAATAAAAGGCATTCTAAGACACAACTGTACATCATCCAAGACAAACACTAGCCTGCATCATAGGCTTTTTGAATCATGGAACACGATTTCCTAAAGAAGCATTACCAACAAATAAAGACACCTTTCAACTCACCTACAAAGGCTTTGATGCAGCCACATAGGTCACTCAATGTAGCATGTCGCTCAATGTCCTTTGGTCGTACGGTGATGATGGAATCGTTGTCATCATCTTCTTCATCACAACTCTCATTCTCTCCTGTGGCAGTGCTTACCTCTTGGCTTATTATCTTTGAGATTTCTACCACATCCCCTGGCCCTCCAGACCTCCTTACCTTTACCTGGATTTCTTGGACAAGCTCTGTGAGACCTTTTCCAGGCTCGTATGTTTCCATGCCAGATGCTTCTAAACCAGAGATGATAAAAGATGGTTCCATTCTCTCAGGTACACCACTATTTGTGGTGACATCAAATACATCAACTGCTGAAGTGTCTAGTCCTTCACTACATACTAAGGCTTCCTGTCCTGCAGCACTAGCTGAAGCTTCAAGTTCATGGGTTAGTGAGCTGGACAGTGCACCACTGGTGCCCATGATCAAAGCAACAGATTCACTGTTCCCATTTTCACTCACCACAGCAAAGGATTCTGAAGATTCAGAACTATCCTCATGGTTTCCAACGATAGGTGCAGCAGATGTGTAGTGCCCTTCATGGAAGCACAAAGATGGTAACAGGTCTGGAGACAGGACACTACTGTTCTGTGTGCGTTCCTCGTGGAGCAACTCCAGTATTGCCAAAGCACCCAGGTGGGCCCCAGCAGAGTGACCAACAATCATCAATTTCTCCTAATTTAAAAAAGTCCATAAATACACCTTTTGTACCTCTAGTCTATGTATGGGTACTTTTCTGCTTCTATAAATGTGCTCGCTTGCATGCTTTTTAATCTGACAGCTTATTGCCCAATGAATCCGTAATCAGCAAAAGACATTTTCTAAATTCACTGTACTGTGTTGGGTTTATTAATCCAACCTTTAGAAGTTCAGGTTATATGAATATAAAAATGATATATTCTACTTCTTTTAAATAGATATATCTGTAATAGAAAAAAGAAGACAGGAGGAAAGAGAAAAACCGTGATGAGTAAAAATCAATCCATGCACTCTTTTCTTCATTCAAGCAAGTGTATTTGAAAAATGTGAGCTCTTTCATAAAGCATATTGCTTTGTTCCACCAACCCTATAATTTCTACACCATGTCAACATTCAGGCATATTTGCTTCTCTGCTTTGACTTCATAAGTTAACTACTGACAGGGCCCATGATAAAAGTATATTCATCCGCAAACATGTTATTGCTTGTATTTGAGTGCTTAATATGCTCAAGTTAAATTTTTAACAAATAACATCATGAAATTCAAATCTGTGCATATCAACCTGACAACAATGACTTAAAAAATAATTTTAATTAAAAAATCTTTCTTTCAAAGTGCCACCAAAAATGTAAAAGTTCACCTTTTGTCCACCATAGCTATGTATATTGTCGTAGATCCACTGAACACAGTCTACAATGTCTTGTATCATGTCATCAACACAGCCCTGCAAGTAAATGCACAAACTAAAATATAAACTATGCATAAAATAAAATAAGAACTATCAATTTAAAAAATTGACTTTGATTAACGAAGTACTTTGTGACATTTCAGTGAGTATACAGACACAGCTTCTACAACTTGTTGGCTGATTCTGCAAGTCTCTTGTTAACATACAAGTCTATATATAATTAACACACAACTACAATTTTCTGGAAACAAAAGAATTAATGATTTTCTTTACATTTCATGCAGAAAGGAAACATTTTATGAACTAAAAACTAAACTCCCTGCTGATATCTTAAAGTAAAAAAAGAAAAGAAAATCGTAGGTTTATGTTTATGCACATGCACACATCCAAACCTGCACAAGATGTGCTAAAATATGTGTGCACGTACGCACACACACACACACACACACGAGTATATAGCCCCTCCATGCTACTCCTTACCTGTTTCCCCACTCCAACTTTTCTGACAAATGCTAAATCAATTATTTTGCAGGCGCTCATACCTGAGGATACAAGGAATAGTTTGGACAACATATAAGTGAGTCCAGTCGATTGGCCAGTTGATAACACAAAGCTCCATACATGCTCTTGTCCCCAGATGACCAAGCTCCTCCAAAAAGGAAGACCACCACTGGTTTTAGCACTGCTTTCTTCTGCAGCACAACTGTGTGCCTAGGTTCAGGCAAGTGCAAATCAAGAGAACAGTTGTTCCGTCCATAAGCAATGTTCTGCAAGCAGTCACAAGACTGCAAATATTATTGCTATTTAAATAACCAATAATAATAATTTAAAAAATAAAATTTATAAAGCACTTGACCCCACTATCAAAAGCTAACTCAAAACACTTGACTAATATAAAAAAATAGAATAATAATAATGGTCTCAAAACAATGGGTTCTTTGTATTCATGATTGGTGAATTCAGGTTGAGAAGAAGGTGAATGCCATCAGCACAGATACAGTTACTACAGCGTAGTACCCCTACACAATATTCATTTTTAGTCTTTGCTCCTTCTCTGACAGTCTTTTGACTTGCAGCTGGGATTGTAGTAGTATGAATGGTAATAGCAGTGGGAGTGATGGTTGCAGCAACAACATATAGTTGTCCATTTCTGGCACATGCACAACTGTCTCAGAAGTTGCATCAACACAATGGCAGCAAAAAGGCTGGAGGCAAAATTGTAGACAAGACTACAGGTACTTTAGTTTAGTCCTTGCTACTCCTTGAGGAGCATAGGGTCACAACACCACCTTGCCAGCAGACCTGGTTTTGGGCAGCCCCCTTCAGTTGGGCCCTAGTGGTTAACATGTCCTTTGCCTTGCTATATACTGTTCTTTTCCAAGTCTGCTTTGGTCACCCAACTGTCCTCTTCCCGTGAGGATTCCAGTCAAGTGCCTGCCTGGTAAAGGCATCAGCTGGTTGTGTCAGGGTGTGTCCTATCCAGCCCCATTTGTGCTTTTTGATCTCTTGGCTAGTGACATTCTGGTTGGTTCTTTTCCACAGGATGCTGTTGGAGATCTTTTCAGACCATCTTATTCCCAGAATATGGTGTAGGGATCGGTTGGTAAAGGTCTGGAGCTTGTTGTTGATGGTGTTTGTCACTCTCCAGGTTTTGTAGGAATGCCTTGACATAGGTGTTGAAGATGGGGGTCTTACTGCGGAAGGATAATGCTCGGGGGTTCTAGATGGGGTGTAGGCTGTTGAAAGCAGCATGTCTGGCCTTGTTGATGCGACATTTAATGTTATCATCCGCTCCACCATCCTTGTTGACAATGCTCCCCAAAAACACAAAGCGGTCTGTTTCCAGGATGTTCTCTCCTTAAAGGTGGATTGGGACTTACTGCTTGTTGTTGATTCTCATCACTTCTTTCTTCTTTCTCTTGATCTTTAAGCCAGTCTTCTCTGCTAACTTGCTTAGTTTGGTTTAAAAGTGTTTCTGCAGATGAGATAGGAGACTAATGTCATCTGCAAAGTCCAGGTCCTCTAAATGTTTGGTGAAGGTCCACTTGATACCGTGATACCGGTGTTGTCTTGGGTTGTCTTGCGCATAATCCACTCTATGACCATCAGGAAGACTGATGGTGATAATATTCAACTCTATCTTATCCCAGTCTTCATTACAAAAAGTATATCGAGTTTGCTGCTGTAACACCCGGTTTGCACCATACTGAGTATACAGAAATAGCTGTCTAAAAAGCATACTCAGCATGCGACAAAAGTTGTCCTGACGTTCCTGTAGTCTGTCCACCGCATACTCAGTATAGTGGCCAGAAGGGTAGGGTTAGGGTTAGTAATATTATGTATATAATATTATAATGGGTTAGGGTTAGTAATATTATATATATAATATTATAATAATATGTAGTCTGTCACCACATACTCAGTATTCAATGCTCTACACTAACAAGGGATTTAACTCTGGCCACTATACTGAGTATGCGGTGACAGACTACAGGAACGTCAGGACAGCTTTTGTCGCATGCTGAGTTTGCCTTTTAGACAGCTATTTCTGTATACTCGGTATGGTGCGAACCGGCTGGCAGTGAAAAACTTGATAGAACTAGTCATTCTCTGAGGACCCACACACTATTGCCCAAGACATGCGTAAGTGGCAAGCCTTGTCAGCTGCTACATCTATCCATGTGATTCTCCCCAAGCAAGCAGTCAAGGGATGACAGACCAAGTTATTTGCATCAGTTAAAATTAGGCCAGGAATGCATCCATTTCCTCTTACTTTATAAAAATAATGTAATTCATGGAAATTCTTAAAAAGAATATCATCAGTCTGATCAAAATCTTCCTCACATTCTTTGGGGTCTAGTGAGGATATTGGAAAGACAATGCATCATTGTTTTTCTTGAAGTAATATGGGACTGAAGAGATATGCTCTGTTGTGATAATTTAAACTTTTTTATATTGTGCAGCCATAAGCAAATATTTGCAATTTTTTTCTGCTGTAAAACTTCTTTCTTATCTAGATCTGCATTAACAATCTAGACTAGCCTAAAGGTATTGTTGAAAATTTTATGGTTTTCTGCCAGTCATAAAGTCTCTTTAGACCTATTTCTTCTTACCTTGATCAATATTGCTGGATCTGCATTTATATAATAATATCTCCAACGTAGGTAAAGAGGGGAATACCGCAAATACAGGACCATCTTTTGCAGAAGAACAAGACTAAAGGCATACACACGACGAGGATGCAATGAGCGTGCTGCAGCTTGACGCAGTGGCTGATGGCTGTACATCAGATGCGAAAGAATTGTGATGGCATATGGCACAACCACTGCTGATGACATTGCCACAAGGATCAAATGGGATACAGTGCGCAACATGGCTTGGTCTGCAACAGCATCAAAACCTGCAAGTAGCTGTTCATACATTACAAAGTTTTTTGCAGTTCTCTTTATTAAATGTAGTACCCAAGTTTTTACAACTTTATAAAAACATAGTGAATCGTCTCATTTGCGGAAGATGCAAGTTACATAATTAAGTAGTGACGTGTGAATGTGAGTCAAAAGAACGATCAAAGACCATTAAGTCCCAAGGTTGAATAGGTTAGTCAGAGCTTCTGCTTACGCAAAAAATTGCGTACAGTACGCATTAAAAGTTCGGAGGACCCCTTCCATTTTCGTCAATGGGGTCCCATTCAAATTTGGGCGAAGAACAGGGACCCCTTAAAAATCTGAAGAAGGGGTCCCTGGGACCCCAAAGAATTTAGCCTTAGCAGAAGCCCTGCCGGTTAGCTAACATTCTGAACAGCATCTTATGTATAAATGAATAGTTTTGGAGAGAACATTTGACACATACATGAGTGTTAAGACTGCTAAGAGCAATTAACAAGCACCGGGTACACCACGTTCTTTTTCAACAATTATAAACACATATTATAATTAAGTACATATGCTTACCACTTTACGCTTATTTGTGCTTCCCACGGTAATCTAAAGAAAAACTGTCTTCTGTTAAGCGCATGAGGTTACACCAAAATCAACGATAAATATAGGTGAACTATTTTAACTAGCAAGTGTCTAGTCATTTTGTGCACACTTGATTACTCCAAACAATGGAAGATATCACACAGTTGGGGGATGTCGCTGATCTATCTTATTGAGTAGTACGATTGCATTATTGCACCAATTTCATCATCATAGAGCTAGGAGCAAGCGAAAGTCATCTCAGCGGCCATGACATTTGTACAAAATCACGACCGGAAAACGTCGGGCGACTTCAGCCGCTGCAGCTGCATCGTGTCTGTTGTACACTCTTCCCTTCCCATTTCGATCTCTAATACAAACACCTTGATATTAAACTGCTATAAAATATACTAAGTAATGAAAGGAACAGATGGTAAAAATGCACTAACTCAAGTACGTGTGACTACGATCGAAAGTTTACATCATCCGTGGTCATTAGACGATCACCACGCTCTTGTATTACACACGTCCGTGTTATCACCGTCTCTCCTCAGAAAAATCACGGAGTTGCACTCCGGACGTGTATAGGGGATGCAGATTCATGCTTGAACCGTGCACCTGCTCATCCACTGATCCCCTGCTATGTGCACCCGCTGGATACACATTTAACCTCTATTAACAGTAGCTGATCCATGATAATCTTTAAACGTCAATCGCTTTAACATGGGCGGTAGGGGACAGGAATCACAATTTAACGAGGAAAATATTTACTAGAAAAAACTTTGTAGGCTGAGCTACGACAAATATTTATATAAACTTTAAAATAAAATAAGAAGCTAACTTTTAAAGTTTGTGAGAAAGTATTATTTCATAAAATACTTGCCAAACAAACTAGTTTTTTTTATATATTAATTCTGACGAGGTCAATTTAAGAGAGATCCACCTCGATCGACAGTCTATGTAAAAGCACGTGAAACATGATTGTATGTGGATGCTACCCCATGCCAGCAACTTCTTAAATCTTATGGTATAGCTAAATTGACACATACAATTTCCTCTTCTGGTTAAAATGTTAAAATGCGGGGGCCCATGCATGGCTTTTAGCAACCAAATAAAATTATAGACAGAGAGGCCTGGAGCCCCTTGACCTCACCTGTGCTGACAGGAGGAAATGAATGATTATACAGTGGTTGATGAGGTTTTCCAGGTTCTAAATTAAGATGCTTTTTCAATAAATCACTTTAACTGTACATCAAACGTCAATCATGCTTCCAATTATATAATACGATAAGCAAAGCACACACAGGAGTACAAAACTATATTCGGACTATTATTTCCTTTTCCTGGCCATTAATTAAAGTCTAGCTGTCAATCTGAAAGGCTCGATCAGTGCTGGGCACAAGCTCTTGTAGTGGCATGTCACAATGATGAAAACACAAAAACAGATGAGTTGATACTACACACACACCCCTAGACTCAAGAAAATGATGTACACGCTGCCTTTTTTTTTTTTTTCCTATAAAGTTTGTATTTTTTTTTTAAAGGTGTAACTTAGTTCAGTGCAGGAATGCAAATCCTTTTATTTTTAAGATGTTTGGCCAGTTTGGGTACTTAGATGTCTCACCCTAGATCGATGGGTTTCAGTGGTTAACAGACAAATTGCCTAGCAGAAGCTGACAACTCATTGGCACGTGGATTTAACAAACCTTAAGTTTCTGCATAGGTTTCTGAAGTTTGGTCATCTATATAGCCTGTCAGCTTCAAATGGAAAAGGTGATACTGATAAGGGTGGGTTTTTTTTATTTTCAGAAAAAAATACATCCCACAGTTTTGAAAGGAGTGCGACTGCAAGGATGGAAACCTTTGTGGGAGCATTTCTAAGATTTTGAGAGGTAGTCTCTGAGAAAGCATGTCTTTACAGAGTCCCTTGTTTATTGTTTTCCCACGCCACGGGCATTGTGCTGGAGGTCTCTCTTACAAGATACCATGGGTGAGTAAATTGTATAAATCTTGTCTCACTTCTATGCATATATAAATGTATGCGTGCCTATAAGTGTTCATGAATATATATGATACTGAAGGACTAAAAGCCCTGTTCCACATTCATAAGTTAATGACTGCATTCAAGTCAACTTTTATTAAGCAGTTGCATATCAAACAAAGGAGAGTCATCCTGATAGATCTTTAATATCTCCAATTTCATTTCACCCCTGAAAAACATAAGCATCAAACAACAGATTCTTTCAAAAACTAAAACACAGCTTGTGCGGATCAAAACATCAAACCACCTTGTTATCAAAAACGTCACAAGAGGTCATTGTATAAAAATGTTTTATATGCAAAACACCAATTTATGAAGAGCACCAGCTGATGAACACAACTGCAAATACTTAAACATTTCAAGCACAATTCTCTGTTGACAAGCCAAGAACCAACCAGATTTTAGACAAACCTAACATCTTATACTAGCCAGTGGTGTGGGAATATGAGGGCAAGGGGGCAGCTGGGCCCTTAAAAAAGATGCTTAGGAGACAAGAATGTGAACGCTGTCAGCATGGAGTATGCCCCACCCCCACCCCAAAGCCAACCATCGTCCTATGCCACTGCTAGCTAAATTAATGTCATCACAATGAAGAAATTTATACTCAGATAAAATTATCTGGAATGTTTACATATGATAAACATTTTCATAAGAAAACAGATATATAATATTACACAAAAGGACAAAATATTGTGCGGAAAATATCACAGCGGAAAACATTCAGAAGACATTGTATCTTCTTGCCCAGATCATATTAAGCATATTACTAAAATAAGCAGGGCCGGCGCTAGGCTGTGTTGCGCCCTAGGCGAAAGAAAAATTCTGCGCCCCCCCCCCACCTCACAAAAAGTGAACCATGTTATATCATTTGTTTTGCAATTTATTTAGTCCTATTCATGAAATTGATGCTTAAAACCTCACTTTCCTTGTTTTTTGTTGTGCAAAACGAGTTATCAGTTTCTTCAGATTGAGTGCATTTGCCAAGTCATGCTCAATAGATATGGTGGTCAGCCCAGTCAGTCTCTCTTGCAACATTGTTGATCTCGTATAGTTTTTAATTAATTTTAATTTTGAGAAACTCCGTTCTGCACTGGCAACAGAAATTGGAAGGGTCAATAAATTTCTGAGAGACACTACAACATTCGGCACAATATCAAATAGCTTATGTTGGATTATGAATGTTCTTCTTTAGGGTTCATTTTAGGCTTGGGAAGTCTTCTAGCCACAGCCTGTAATTCAGAACAGAGTTCCTCCGCGTCAATGTCTTTGCTGTCTATGTGCATTAGTGCCTTTGCCAAGACCTGGCAAGATAGTAGAATGTCCTTCCTTGGTTTTTCAGAAATGCTTTGGATATCATAAAGAAATCCAAATAATGCACTGTGCTCCTGAATCTGTTTAAATCTGTCTTCAATGGACGCAGTTCAAACAAGAAAGCCAGGCTGAAATATCACCAGTAATGATTGCGGCGGTCTGTCTCAGAACTCAACGCGACTGTGATGTGCTAAAGACCACCAGACTGTCACGGACCCGTTGGTGCAATGAAAAGTTTTGCAAAAAGTTACACCACCGCTATCGCAACCCGTTGCATCCACACAATCAAAATAAGCACTATAAGAAATAAGGAAATGAAATTAATGTAAAGAAAGACATAAATCGTGTTAATAAAATATATACAGCTATGTCACAGAGTATAAAATTCATGCGAACTTATCTTTACAAACTCCCATGAAGTGGCTGTAGGACAGGAGCACTGTTCAGTCTGGCAGGCTAAAAGCAGTTCACAACCTTTACTGACTCAGCTGTGGAAGGATGATAGCTCCAAGCACCCGAACAGACGATTACAAAGTCAATTCAAACAGCAGCACGAGATGTCTACAGCCGCTCAGAAAAGGTTTTCACATCGTCCAGTGGGTTTTAAGTTCAAAGTTACAACTACCTCTTCCCCAGTCTCTGGCTGTCCAGCCCTGGTAATGTGATCTGACTTTCTTTAAAGTGGTAGAGATTTATCTCTACCCTTCTCCACCACCCCACTTAGGTCCTTTCAATCTTTCTCTCATCTCTTTCTTCTCTCACGGACAAATATCAAGTAACATCACACCACCTTCTTTGTCCAGTCTTCTAGTCTGATCCGACTGGTCATTAACTGTGACAGATTTATCGCTACCTGTGGGCCTGTCCACCTATAGCACCTCCATCGGCAAGTGCTTTCAATGGTTCTCTTCTTTCTCACCTCACAGACAAACTAACAAGTAAAAGCGAACTGACTACATGTTTGCTGCTTAAAAATAGTAGAAAAGTGATTTTCTACAAGAACTCATTACGACCAGAGGCGTTAGAACCCAGAAGTGTCAAAGAATGGCTTACTAAAATTAAATCTTTTTCGAGAATTTGCTGCAGATTTGATTAATAACTTATAAGTAAGAACTACTTTTTGTCAAGAAAAAGTACGTCTGTTTTTCAATTGCAGGCGTGCATCATACACACATGGATGCTTGCATGCCTCCCAAATCAGACCTACACTTATGAGTAGCGGGATTTCAAACACTCTGTAAAAGGTTTTATGGAGTGCACACTGATGGAGACAAGAAATGTGTACCTTGCTCTGGTCTTAATTTGCTGTGTGGTCTAAAACTCAAGCTATCACAGCTTCCAGCCTCTAGACCACCCTGATAGCAGCTACTTTGTTCCCATCCAAAGTCACACCTCACAGGTGGGCGGGGAGCAAGGTCTGTCAAGAGAGAGTCTTCTGGACGCTAACAATGCAAAGTTGTAAATCATTGTGTCAGGGCAGCTCCCCAAACAAAGTCCAGTGATCAACACTGCGTGGTGTCCAGCATAGGGTTAGGTGAAAACAAGAGAAGTATATAGACTGTAGGTCTTAGTACGCATTATCTCTTAATAACCAATTTCAAATATTCTGTCAATGGAGCATAACAACAAGCTAGCCATTCAAACTGTAGACAAACAGATGCACTCTTAGATAATTAAAATAAACATTACAAATTGACAACTAAATTAAGCGTAATACACCAAACGAACAGAAATTTAATAATTAATAAGAAAGTTAAATATTCACGACCATGAGTCACAACAGTAAGTACAAGACTATAGGCCATCAGTGTCAGTAAATAGATATGCTATAAACTTCAAATGGCTCTACCTTGATGTTTGTCTGCTAAAGACTTTAATACTCTTATTAACTAAGAACGCGTTGGTGACATTAGCTAAGTTCCTTCGGGTTTAAAGTTGGTAAGTGTAAACAATATTGAGCATAAAACTGTTGTCATTACCACAGAGAAACTCGCGTAGCAAGCTCAAGTCAGTGTTGTTGTCCCTGATGTCAGCTGCAGTGTTTTCAATGCATAAGTGTGGAACCTCTTCCAAAGTAGGATAGAAGAAAGAAAGGTGAGCTTGGTATTAGTGGAATGCGGTCCACTCCATCTTAGGGGTCCGCACTGAGTCCCATCCACCAACCCGCCCCTCCGTTGTCTATTCTCCGCCCTCTTCTTCCCCGCTGGTTAGCTGGTCACTTCAAGTGGGCCCTGTAATAATGGGTTTTCCTGTACTACATCACTACATGAACTGAGAAACTCGGTGGTGAAGTCAACCTACAAGCAGAGGAAAAGGTGCCCTCCACCAACACCGCCCTTCCCCGCCCCTCTGCCACCCTCTTCTTCCCTGCCGGTTAGCTGTGGTCACTGCAGGTGCGCCCTGGGATAATGCGATAATGGGGTTTTCCTGTCATACATGTACTGAGAAACTAGCGTGGTGGTCAGTCGACAAGCAGAGGAAAAGTGTCCTGCTAATATCATTTTGTGAAAATGACATTTTTCCCTAAAATTATTCATTAAAAAAAAAAAAAAAAAAAGCAGGCCATTTTTTCCGCCCCCCTCGGTCGCTGCGCCCTAGGCGATTGCCTAGTTCGCCTAATAGGTAGAACCGGGCCTGAAAATAAGAATAGGATTAAAAGTCCATTATCAATGTCAAAAGAGAAGGAAAAAAAAAGATGCAGAATGATATACTTTCATAGCTAAATTGTGAAAGTAGTTAAAGTTGTACCTAGAATCGGAAGATGAGTATTAGCAGGTCAACAAAGAAAATGCTCTCTGCAATATTTTCACTTTCATTTTATATGTCATTATGTCATGTCTTCCATGGAAAAAACTATATTACAATTTGATCATAAAGTCAAAACAAACAGAGCACAAGAATTATTAATAAAATTCCCATGTATCCCTTTGTAAATCTGCCATTCTACTTGCACATTTGGGGAAAAACAATGAGTCTGTGGACAACTAATAGTCATGTACTCTCTCCTTTAAACATTCCCCTCTTTTATACATGCTGTGACTTTACTTAAATAAAAACACAAACGGTTTCACTGGATTTAAACATGTAACAGTTACAAACGTGTAACAATAAAGATTCAAGATCAGTCATATTACATCTTCCTCATGTACCAACATTTCAAAATTGAAAAGACTAACTTCATTGCAGAGGGTTTACAGTTTCCTGCTGTACAAATTGCATATAACTTGCTGTTATATCAACCTATAGGTTTTAAGGTAATCTCTGCTGGTGCCCAAATGTTACAGATCCTGGAATCTGGGCAAACGTGAAAAAGGTCCACTTTCTGTGGAAGGAAAACAAAATGGATTAAATTTAATATGTAATGCATATACATAATTCTTTATTTCAGTACCACAGAAATGCAAAAAGTGAAATGTTATTCTAGGTTACATATGGTTATAATGCATAAATACATCTTTATATGACCCCTAAAATCATTAAAAACAGATCTTTATATCAATAATATTGCTATGGCATACTAGTACACTTTATAGTATAGCATGAGCATTCAGCATTCACAGTGGGGACAATCCATGACAATGACAAAACACAGTGTTCTAGCAATCCATGACAAGGTCCAATAGCAGCATATGAAATAACAAAACAGTGCTCTTTTCAGAGTCTCCCACTAAGGTTGTGGTCCTTATCACAGGCTTTATTGTTTAAGATCATTTACCTTGCCTTTTACATAACATATCTCAGCCACTAAGACACAAATATGAAAAGTCAATTGTTGCTTTCCTCACCCAGGATGTGTTCTGTTGGGGTGATGGGACTTGTTCCCAATTTAATTTCAGCATTTTGGAACCAAGGATGAGGTTCCCATGACAGCCACTGTAATCATCAGCAATGTGTTAAATTTGAGTGACAGAAGAAGCAGGCCAATAATCCAACATCAGCTAGGTCTATGAGATGCTGGCATGAAGCATCAGTCATAAAATGTATTAAAAATGTAAAATGTATTAATGGTTTCTTGTTAAAGTTATGAGTTCAGACATTCATTGCATCATCTTAATGTACATGTGTCAGTATTGTTACTGTAAGAATACATCAATGTAACAAAGTACTTTTAATAAGTGAAAGAATGTATCTGCTGTTTGTAAATTGATTTCAAAATCTGTGTTGAGATATGCAACATAAATAACTTTTTCACTTACAACTGTATGTTTCTGCTCCACCTCATGCATTGACGTATGTTTACAGTAACATTACTGACCTATGTACATACTGATATAACATTACAGTAACATTACTGACCTAAGCACACACTGATGTATGCTTACAGTAAATTACAAACACATGTGCACACTGATGTGTATTTACAGTAACATTACTGACCTATGTAGACACTGATGCATTCTTACGGTAAAATTACTGACACATGTACATATGGAAGACAGAAAGATTATATGTTCTATTGGCTTAATCTGAACAAAAAATGTATGCACATAATTTTAATTTTGTATGTGTGCATGCATACACACACGAATAATCATACATGCTCATTAATACAAACTTGCACAAGCAGTCATATGAAGTTCCTAAGCTTCACACAGTTATAGAATCTTTGAGCAAACAGATTGCTCATCTCACCTCAGTGTTGCACTCTGGTAACACACCTGGAATGGGGCAAATGATTGTCTTCACATATTTGCCCATGTTAAGACCCACCTCCAAGCTGTACTCACACTGGGCAAAAAAAAAAATCAGCACGAAGAGCATGTCAGCAAGTAAACTTTAATGGTAACCTTTAAAATTACAAGCAATCTTAAGAACTAAGCCACTTTTTAAAAATGACTATTAATCTTAAGCAAAAAAAGTCTGTTGAATTTTGCTCTTCTAAACGCTACCAGTATTTCTCCACAATATTTTGTTCTCTTTACAGAAAAAAAATTGTGCCCTTGTAAACATTTTTAACATAAAATGAATCCTTTAAATGACCAGAGATCTGAATAGGTCCTGGCATAATTTTCTGAGAAAATATTTCAAACATGCATGTCTCTCACAATGGAACATATACAACAAAGATCAAACCAGATCAAGAAACAATCATTTCTTAAATCAAACAGGAGTATACATGTGAACACTGTATCTTCCAAGATTATCATAAAAGGAATTTATAGAAAAAGGTGGGATCTGAATAACTCTAGGACATGCGGGCATCAAAATGCACCTTGATAAACTTTCCATGGACGCTGGGCAAAATATTTTGTCCATGTTCAGTCTTCAGGGGTATCATGAGGTTGTCCACACCATGCCAATTTCTGAAACAAATTCAGATAAAACTTCCTACAAAACATGGTTTAAAAGTTTTTCAGGAAAAAATTATCTTCCATTTATGACAAGTATAATGAAAACTGTGTCACTGCATTTATTGATTCTTGGAAAAAGAAAATCAAGTTGTTAGACCCTCCTAGATGTTACACTTCATTCTTCTGTAGTTCAGGTGTTTGCTGAAATGCATAAAAGTTTATCATCTAATTATAAATTAAGTTATTTTTCTGCGTAAAAATGCACAGCTCCTAATGCCCACTTCTGAGTGATTTTAATGTGCTCTGTCCAATAAATACCTGACTGATTCAGATTACTCTTAAATACCTTGGCATGGTACTCAGATAAAAACAATTTCTACCCTTGTTAAAAAAAAAAAGGAATATTTCACTGTAAGAGCAAAAAAAAAAAAAAGTAAAGATTGAAAAACAGAGGGAAGAGTCAGAAATGAATGAGAATTAACTGAAGTGGGAAAATAAATGAAGAGCATGGAACTCAGCATTTAAGACCATTTAGCCCTCTTGTAACCTAAACTAGTGGACAGAGTGGATTGTAGGGACAAAATTAATCTACTTCAAAACATTGCATGCTCCTTGTGCCATCATCAGTGCAGATGTTAGTAAATCCAGGATAACCTTCTAAGATGATTTGACAAGTCCACGACTGAAAGTAACTTGGATGATTGTGAGATGCAAATGGAGATTTAGGACGAGTCCAAGGTGGAAGGGGGAAGGAATTGGTGTTTTACGCTGCGCCAGAAACTAAGGCTATATCACAGCATGGCAGCCAGGCCTATAAACAGATGCCACATGCAGAGAAAGAACAGCGTGACTGAGACAAGAGTTGAACCCAAGACAGGCAACCCTCGCTGTATTGGCGACAGGCGCTAACTGTTATGCCCTCAGACTGCCGTGGAAAAATCTAAGGAAAGATTGACTGAAAAAGATCTAGAGTCTAGAATATCAGGGTTAGTTTAGTTTATTCCTTGTTACTCCTCGTGGAGCATAGGACCGCAACAACACCTCACCAGTCAACCCAGTTTTGGGCAGCCCCCTTTAGTTGGGCCCATGGGGTTCCCACGTCCATTGCCTCTCCTTCTACTGTTCTTTTCCAGGTCTGCTTTGGTTTCCCAACTCTCCTCTTCCCCTGAAGGTTCCAGTCCAGTTCCTGCCTGGTAATGGTATCAGCTGGTTTGCGCAGGGTGTGTCCCATCCAGCCCCATTTGCGCTTTTTGATGTCTTGGCTAGTAGAATTCTGGTTGGTTCTTATCCAAAGGATGCTGTTGGAGATCTTTTCAGGCCATCTTATTCCCAGAATTTGGTGTAGGGATCGGTTGGTAAGGGTCTGGAGCTTGTTGATGACCGTGTTGTCACTCCAGGTTTCAGAACCAGACAGTAGGACTGCTTTTACATTGGTGTTGAGGATGGGGGTCTTACTGTGGAAGGATAATGCTCAGGAGTTCCAGATGGGGAGTAGGCTGTTGAAAGCATGCCTGGCCTTGTTGATGCGACTTTTGATGTCAGCATCCACTCCACCAGCCTTGTTGACAATGCTCCCCAGATTCACTAGCGGTCTGTTTAGATTCTAAACAAATGTTCTAAACTTTAGAACATCTGGGTGGTATATTGCCAAAACATGAAGGAGAAATAGATGGTAGTCTTTGTAGAAAGAAAGTGATATAAATTCACTAAAGTGTAATGAAAAATACAGGATTTCTGTCAAGATAATCAGCCACAACACACCAAAAGGTAGACCTAATTTTTAAACATTATAAATAGACGTTCCATAATGTCACATACCAGTCTAATATAACCAAAAGACATACCCAACATTATAGGCTCCTGATGGCATCATACCAGCAACTTCTCTTATGACTGTCACTTTCTTATCGGCCACACCTGGTACCTCCTTTATCTTGGATTTTGATGGGACTGTCAGTGTCAGAGTCTGAAGCAGCTGTTTACATACAAAGGAAAAGTCTTGAATTTTTACGTAACTATACTTGCATACCAGTGACATCCCTGATTCTTTTGAAGCCTCAGTTCAAAACCAAACATTTCCTTTAAAATGTCCCTTTTACAGCCTCCCAAAAAATGTCTGAGATCTACAGTTTGTATAGCTAGAACACTCCCTGTTTCCCTAAACCAAACCCCACTACTTTCCAAAAAAGAGAAGCTAATGTAGTCCAATTGGAAGTTAAGTGTTGGAGACCGAACTTATTTTGGGGATAGCTTATTTTGTGAGGGTAGAGCTCATCTCTTCTCCCCCCCAATGCCTTTGTTCTTAATGTTGTGTTTGAGAGAAACAAGTGCTTCAACCTAAAGGCATTGTAGGGGATGGGGAATATGGGGGAAGGGGATGAAAGGGGTGAAGAAGGCAATGAGTTAGGGTAAGTGTGGGAGGATGCTCACTGCTCTGTGAAGCTGCAGGGGTTAGTTACTGTTAATGGTGTCCCCTTCCATTTGTCATTCTTTGAGGCCTGCCAGGTCTGTAGCAGAGGTGTACTTTACTTATTGCTAGATCCCTTAAGTTGCATTGCTCCTAAATTTAAGACTATCCTTTTATTTGCTATACACAGTCCAGAGTGTAATTTTGTTCAGCTACTGTACCTTCATGTTAACAGTCTGTTGGTTTATGACTTTAAGAGTTGTATAAATACCATATCTGGACTATTACTTGCATAATTAACCTCATTTTTATATTTTATCTGAAAGCTTTTAGAGCATGAGGTTATGTTTTAGTTTTAGAAATAGCCTGATATGCCAAGTGTTGTAATTAACTGGAAGAGGGTGGGTTATTTTACCCTCTTTTCTTTAATATTTAATGTTTATTACTTATACATGAATCTATTGTTTTGTTCCCTCACTACCTTCCTTTCCCAAAAACCCATTCTTAGTCACCAGCTGGGTCAACTGGGGAAAGTATGCTGCACACACACACAGATAGTAAACTAGCTAGTGTGCCATGCACTAACCACTGATGTACCTTAATCCCATGTTGTCCCTACCTCTAACACAAACCCAATACCAAATCCTATCCACAATCAAGATCCTCTCCACAAAACCAACAACTGACCACTGAAAAAATGTGTCCTTGGTTTTATTGAATTGCTAAGTCAGTACACAAAAATTCTCTTCCTTCATTCAGCATCTCTTAGTTTCAGGTAGGATACATCACTGGTTTACAACCCATGAAGCTTGTACATATCTGAGGACTCTTTCATTTCTTGGTTTATTTCTATATACATGTACTACTTATTTATTCATGTTTTTATTTATCTTCTCACAAGTCTGCTTCTCCCACATTTATCTTTATTCTATTAGTATCTTGGAGCCACTTTGTTTTATACAAATTAATCAAAAAAGACTAGCAGGGGCAGTTTCTTTCTTCTAAATACTATGCAAGATCCCATTTCACCAAATCTCAATGACTGTTCTCAAGCTCTACCCCTATAAACATAATCCTGCACAGATTAAGGTCGATAAAAAAATGTCAAAATTGTACACACATACACCTAAATAACATCTGTTCCCAACTCTCCCATTGGTTGAAGTATTTACAATATAAATATATCCATGTATAATCCTGACATCTGTGTTGTTGTCCTCTTTCTGTGCATGTAGGCATGTATCTCAAGAACAAAAGTGTCATCCTTATTTAGGTAGAAAGTAACTGAGCTTTACCTAATTATTAAACAAAAAATTGCATTAGTCCTTGAAAAGTATTTCTTTCACAGAATGCACCAAAGCAATTAGAATGCTTCATGAAATTTCAAGATCAAGTATGATTTCCCTCAATAAATACTCATCTTCCAATGCACATAGCTGCTTGTCACTAAGGCCTTACCTTCATTGAGAAGCCATGTATCGCTGTCTGATTGCCATGAGTGAAAATCATACGAAGCCGCAAATTTTCTCCAGTTTTAAGAAAGTTCTTTATCAGTCTGTTAAAGAAAAGCCATCAAAGAGAAAAGAAAGAAAAGGAGTTTATGAAGATGTGTACAAACCATTTTAGTAAATCCATAATGCTATAAAGCTGGTTAGATGAAATATTCAGTACACAAGTAACATCTACTGAATGAAAATGTAATATCAGGTTCACTTTGATGGAAAAAATGTACAGAAAACAGGAGAAATTATTGCCAAAATATTTCAGAATAACAAGCAGTGTCTGCTTGTGATTCTGGAAAAGGCATTACAATAACTATATTAGTGAAAGCCGAGTAATTTCAGCATTAAAAAACTGCTGAAATTGTCTGACATTTTCTAATAAAATACGTTTACTTAAATTGAAATTGAAGATAACATTTGTGTAATTTGCATTAATACACTGGCAGACAGTAAAGAATACAAAAAAATTTAAGAAATTCTTTACTAATCAACCTGGCAAAGACCGCTTTGTTTAACAATATCTGCTATATGGAAAATCATTACTAATAACTGACAAAGATTGTATCTTACTTAAGTGTGACATGCATCTTCTGACCAAATAGTCTTCTTGATGGCACAAAAACAATTTCATGTGCTCTTGTCAAATGATTGTCTCGTAGATTCTCTGGTGTCACAGCAGTCACCACAATATCTTGTGAAACCTGAAATTGTGTTCTCTTCTAAAATGGTTCACCAGGTAAATGCACGTTTGTGGACAAACCTGAATTCAAATTCACACAATTTTGCACACACAGCATGTCTATACATGGTATATCTACGTACCATAGCATATCTACACACCTGAGTATGTGTGTGCTGGTAAGAGGATGCAGCCGCCACTATTCATCTTTGAAACACAAAAGTGTTTGCTAATACCATTTAATTAAGCAGAATTGTTCTGTAGACCTGAATTTGTGTAGATATTTTCAAACTCACCTTCATAGTCTCTGCACCTGCAATGTTAGCATGCAGCTGATACATCACACAGGCTGACCATGCAAAAGATGTTTCAATGCAGGTGGTCTTAAAAGTCCCTGGAAAGAAGGGAAATATATTAATAAGGATCCTGGCTAGTAAATAGTAAATCAAAAATGTCTACACATATAGTCCATTAGCAAAACAGTATTATTTAAATACAAAATAAGAATTCTCTTTAATAAAGACATTTTTCAGATGCTGGATTTTATAGGGTTGATTTATGAAACAGTGAATTTCAAATATGTTTTTTGCTAGGATCATTCTTGAATAGTGATATTGAAATGGTGAGCTTCCTTTTTTTTCATCAGTTTTACCATACATTATACAAGTTCCATGTTTCTCACAACCTGGAATCTGGTGTGGTAGCCGTAATCTGAATGGGAAGCAGTAACTGCCACAGGCAAAGGGCTCTAATGGAAAAAAAAAAAGGCAATAATTTTAATTGTAAATGGCAAGCACAAAGATAAACAGCTCTTGCTTTTGCTGTATTTAATGTCCAATATTCTGATATCAAATGCTGATGGACCTAACATAAATCAATGCTGAAAAATGACGATAAGGTAAGCTATGAGCGTTGGAATTGCAGTGGTCTTTATCAATAGTGATGGTGACTTGGCTGGTGGAAAGGGAACGAGTAGGGAGAATAATTGATAGTATAAAGAGAATCCGTTCCCACTCCTTGAACAGCTGTATAGCAGAAAGTCTGCTACTTGGGTTATAAGCCGTCAGTTCAATCCCCCTCCTTCAACTGCTATGTGCTTCCTGCTCAGTTAAATAGCATCTTATTTTAAAATCTCTTGATAAGAGAGTTTCAGTTTCAAGATGCACTGAGTCATATTCATTAGCACATTAACACCATTTACACACAGCTACAACAGCACAGTGCATTCATGTCTCTCATAACCTGCATGTGCAGGAAAAGCTGTTTCAAAATTATAATAAGGTACTAGTCTTACCTCGTGCATTAACATTCTAAATGTATCAGTTCAGCCTCAATGTTACCCACCATTTTGTGTGAAGAGATCAGTGTGACAGTAATCCACATACTCTTGTTTAGCCTGCACGTTCGTCCTCAGTCCATTCACTTGTAACTCACAACACACTAAAAGCCACAAATATTAGATGTCATAAGCGGTCAAATAAGTTGCTACCAACAAAAGAAGTAACCTCATTTATCCAAGGATAGGTTCATTATATGATAAACATTTGAAGTCTAAGTGACCACCCAAGCAAATAATACTCTCTGTGCTCAAAGGGCATGCTGTCCATCATCCAGCTGAGGGTAAGTAAATCCAGAGTGTTAAAGACAAAGGCATTAAGCCACACGTCACACTAATTAACCACAACACCAAGCAGCAACAACCAAATAGCATAAACATATTCACAGATTGAAGACTACCTCAGACATCAGACAGCTACCTTCATCTGTCTGGAGAAGACATTAGATTTAGCCTGTTGTGCATTGTCCAGAAATTATCTCCTAAAGGCACAACAGGCTTAAAATCTAATAGTTACCTACAGTAAACTGGAAGCTACACACTGAGTCATGCCTAGTAGTCTCCTGTGGGGATCTTAGAGCCAAAACCTACAGAGCTCTACGCTCCTTCAGGAACTGAGGGCACTGGCTGTTGCTATTGCTCCTCCACTTCAAGGCCTGTTTACAGATGCTCTGCAAGTGATTCAATCCAAGACCTGGTCTCCAAGTGTGACAAGGTGAACAAGAAATTTAGCAGTCTTTAAACTGGCCTCACCAACAAAGTAGCTATGAGCCCAAACGACAGGTATTCCATGAGGAATCTTTCATTCCTCTCACTATTAAAGGAACTGATCAAAACTAAGCAATGATTGATGACATTTGCACTCAGAAGATTGAACCTTCACTATCAATCTGAGTACATCCATCGAGCTGTTTTCCAGTTAAGAATAACTAAGATCCCATTAATATCTTTATTTTTCAAATTTTGTTTTTTACTCAAAAAAAACTCCCAAAACTTAACAGCTCAACTCTCCCAATCACAAAACTGTCCATTCCTTTAGACATCTGCATGTGCCAATGAAATATAACAATATGCAAATGATGCAAAGTTGACAATATAGAAATACAAAATTTCAAACATGAAATAATCAAAGATCTACCCTTTTTCCGGAACTTACTACATGCGCTTCATATTTTCAGGAGTTTGGAATATATATGGTATATAAAATTAATTCATTTAAGTATCTCAAAATCAATCTCATATTGTAGTATCACAGATCCGTTTCATACATTGTAGTATCTCAAATCTGTTTAATATTATATCTGGTTCACACATATCAAACACTGGCTAGCAGTTGTCTAGAAGTTGGAATACAGTGGCTAAACATTTCGATTCTGATCTGGTGCAACACACCTGATTCCTCTCCTTGGAAAGATACCTGCACGCCATGGCCTTCTGTTGGAGCATTAATGTCCAGGTACACAGCGCTGTTTTAACAAACGTTTACAGAACTATTTTTCCATCACTCATAGACATGCACTTTTAGCGGACTATAATTAAGCTGGAAGAATGGTTAAACAAAAAATAATTAAATACTAAAAATTGAAAATTTTGTACTCATTGTGTGCAACTGCCTGCCATTGCTACTGTGTAATCTCAGACGTAAGCATTATTTTACATTAAGTGTATTTCACCATGAGAAGGGAATTAAACACTCGCACACTCACACGTAAGTACGAGAGAAATCAGTCAACCCCATGGCATGCATTATAATTTATACTCACCCACAAACAAACTCTCCTGGAAGATACTCCCCTTTGTCCGACCGAATAAACAGCTGGTTCATGTTTCAAAACTTTAAAATTAATGTAAAAATCACTGAGTCGCCCTAAAAATAATCAACCAACACAAAACGCATAGTCCGATCGCCGCATGTTCTGCTCACACTAGAGCAGACGACTCTATCGAGTTAAAAGTTCATGCAGCACGATCAATATCTATCGAATATTTTGAAAAAAACAAATGACGAAGTTTTATACAATAAAATCTCCATTTCGCTGAAATCAAATAGTTAACTGATGTATAACAGTTTGTGAAATTATCTTCAGATACCAAGAATAAAGATACTAAAATAGGACAAATCGAAAGTAGCGCGAAATAAAAAAAAATGTCATGTTCATTCATTTATACATCTCTTGACGGCACCATGATGTATGTTCAAGTCATCAAACAAGTTACATAGCACGTTTCGAAAGGTAAATTGGTAGTATTAAATCGTCTTCCTCTCTCAGCATGCACTCCGAAAACAAGGAAGCATGGATATGGCAACATTTTTTAAGTTTGGGAACATTGCCTTCAGCGCATGACAGGAACTAGCTACAAGCACTTCCTGTGAGACTGAGAACGCTGTTACTCGTATTACTGTGCCATAGTTTTGTGAGTGCACAAAACCAAAATGCAGGAGCTAGTAGCACCCGTATCGGATATAAAATTTGATATAGAATTTGCTCTTGATCAGCAAATTGGATCACTTCCTTTACCTTTTCCTGGCATGGACAGTAAGCATCTCTCTCTCTTTCTCTTCTCATCGATGCTTTTAGTTCTACTCCTTCCACTTGTAAATAAAATTGATAATACCAATCCGGCTGATTTAAGGGAGTGAGAGAGAAAAAGTTTCAGATTCTTTTTATTAACCAGTATGAGATTGTATTTAACCTCCCTTTATTATTTTGTTCATAATAATAAATTAACTATGTATCGTATAAATAAAACTGTGTGTTTGGGATTGGTGGGTGGGTGGACAGCAAATTCATACAGTTTGTTTGATCTGCACGAAATTTAGTAAGAATATTCTTTTCAGTTACAATGCAGTCCATAGATCAGGTAGCTTTATGATGTTCTAGAGCATGTTTATTTTCTCCTAAGCTGTTACCAGAGGTTCCACATGATAAAATACTACAGAAAAGAAATTGTAAGTCTTCTGTACAGAACAAATATGGACAAAACAAAATAAGAATCTTTTTTTACAGTTTAGATGAGAGACAGGAAAGTAAAGAAGGGGAGGAAGGGATGGGGGAACAAATGAACAGTGCATTCACAGAGAGAAAATGTGAGGGAGAGGGTCTGATAAGCATGCAAGTTCTGGAATTAGCGAGAGAGAGGAATGTGAGAGCTAAGGAGCACGCGAGCAAGCAAGAGAGCTGCATGGCAGGTAGCATCACAGCAGTTTTGTCATCCCCTTAACTCAAAACATACCCCTGTTGCTGAACATAAGCTGTCAACCTGTCAAGTCAGGGAAGGCACATCAAGAGAACAAGTATTTAACTCTGTATTCTTACACGGGCACTACATATGAATAAGTTTGACTGAAATAGAGCCATAGAATAAAAGTTGACAATGACATCAGAGCTGGAAGAATTAATGGCAGAAATTAAAGGCAAATGCATATCAGATATATTGGTTGCTGCTGGTACTTGTATACAGTGGTTTAAAGTGAGTGGCCTTTTATCATTGTGTTTATTGACTTTTGCACAACACAATAATAATTATAAATCCTTCCCTTACAACAGAAGCGCCAAGTAAAATACCTTATATTAATAGAGTATAGCTATGTGTATAAAACCTATGCAAATCTACATCTTTTCTCTGATCCTCACCAAATTTGGCACCAATATTCTTTTTTGTCTCAAGGACAATAGTATGCTGTGTTTGGTTGGCAAATGTTATCAATGTCTAAAATAAAAAAAGTTATGCATAGAAGAAATTTTGACATGCATCTACTAAACAGTACAAAATTATGTCATAATCAGAGAGGTTATCCTATGAGAGAAAAAAAGGACAGGAAGGGACCAATGGAAAGAAAAGAGAGCAAGTAAGGGAGTTGTGTGTCAGCTTCGCTTGAAACGTGGCTCCATTTAACATGAGCTTTGAACTTGACAAATTGGCGAAAAGAGGCATCAAATATACACTGGTTTTCTACACTGACACCACACATAAATAAGTTTATTTTAAATAAAGCCATAGATCAAATGTTCACAGCAAAATAGTTTTAGCAGAAATCAGGCTGGATGAAGTTGGGTACTGATGCTTTCACTTGTTCAGTCTACTAGGAAAAGTAGGATGTAATGTCTTATAATTTTATTGACCAAGACAGACATGAATAAAATGACCTTTGAAAGTTTTAACTTGAGATAAGCTCACGAGGAGAGTTAGCATCTCCTGATTCAGCATATACAATTTTATGAAAAGGCTCGAGTTTGGTGGCTGTGATTTTTTTTTTTTTTTCCAGAGTCTGGGTCAGCCATCTGCACATTCTTCCTCTCATCAGTGTGTAATAAGGGTACAGCCTGCCCTTTTCGCCATGTCAAAGGTGATCGGACAGTAGTCTGCAAACATTGGCTACGAGGCCTCTGTAAAAAGGGAGATGACTGCGAGTTTCTTCATGAGTATGACATGTCCAAAATGCCAGAGTGCTATTTCTTTTCCAAATTTGGTGAGTGTTGCATATTATGCTCAGCATTAATCTAATTCAAGTGTGCATGTGTATTCAGGCTTGAATTTTTGTAAGCCTTATTATTGTTTTCACTTTGCCTACATCTTTATACTGATTTTCTGTTCAGGTCAGTGCAGTAACAAAGAATGTCCGTTTCTTCACATTGATCCAGAAAACAAAATCAAAGATTGCCCGTGGTATGACCGGGGTTTTTGTCGACATGGTTTGTGTAAAAATTTTTTTTTGTATACAACTTCATGCTCATTAACAAGGGCATTGTTGCATCGTTTCTTCATCACATACCTTCTACCCTCCCTTGACAATTTGCAAGCAATAGATCCTAACAGATTGATGTAGAAGTTTCCAGTAAGTAGGCTTTATATAGAATTTGAGGTAGTTAGTTCAGCTAAATGATTATGTAATGGGTCACTTAGTATGTATCACTTGGACAAAAACTCTTTTAAAGAAAGATGTAATAGCGCACATTTTCAGTTTAATCTCAAAGTAAAAAACAATCATTCTAAAGACTTTTTATGAAGATGTGCACACGCATGGTTCAGTTCTCTCGTCCTCCACACACTTCTTCTACATTAGCCAACTAAATTTCTTCTAAAAACTAGTTTTATTGGGAAGAGTAATATCATTGTTTTATTCTTTTTCTTTCAATTTTTGCCTGTTTACATTTTTTCTGTTTAAAAAGTATGTTACTTTTATTCAGGGCCAAACTGCAAGAACCGACATGTGCGAAGAGTCATCTGCCAATGTTTCCTAAATGGATTTTGTCTTGATGGACCTGACTGTAAATACGTCCAGTAAGAAAACAGCTTTTTTGAAATTTACAGAGAATCTTGTGAAAGACTTAGACATGAGAATTCTCTTGCTAACTGGCGATGTTTACAGATAGTAGGCTTTTTGAAGATTGTTGCTGCTCATGATTAATTTCAAATGAGAAGAACTTGTAAAACTTGGACTACTACCAGATGGAGAGCTAGTTATGCTTATATTTAGTCAGGAAGATAGGCCAAGAGATCTCTTTAGAGAGTCAGGAAGATAAGACGAGATCTTTTTAGAGTCGGAAGCAAAAGTAGAATTTTTTAACCCATGAATTTAGAAATTTTCTTGTGAACTTTAATGTAAATGGATTATCTTCAGATGTAGCAAGAAACTCTTTGGCAAATTTCATTTCCAGTCCAAGCTTTGACATTCCAGCCCCTGACCCACAGCAACAAGCAAAAAAAGCAGCCATTGTATGTCATATGTGTGGTGAAGCAGGTCACAAAGCTTTGCACTGTCCACGTCCAATTCAGCCTATGGCATGGAACCTTCTTGTGCAGAGCAGGCAGGAATCACAGGTGAGTTTGTAGCTATCAGTGTTTGGTGTCAGTGGACTAGTAATGCTAATTTAAGTCAGAGACACTATACATGGGCATGTACACGTAACATGTCATATTGAGGCCAAAACTAGATTATTTTTTTATGATGTTTGAAATATGAGAGGCATTTAAAAATTGCAGAAAATAAATACAAAATAGATGAGGTTCTAATGCCTAGTGTTTGTATTTTCCTGTTAAGCCAAAAGAAATCGTTAAAAGAAATTGTCTTTATGCCAATCCTTTTTCACACCCTTATATCTTTTGTTATAACCTTGAGTTCTTGTTCTTGTTATTTGGTTCCTCTTTGCGTTTTCTGTATTTCATTTTATTTTTCATTAGTACTGTTGTTTATTCTTTTATAGTTCATATGTTATTTGTTGTTTTCCTGTCCCTTGCTGCTGTCCATGTTTCGTTCTTGTTCTTAGGCGCTAAGAGCATGGTCCTTAGGAATGAGTATGTGCTTTAAAAATTTTGCATTTATTATTACAGTGGAACCTAAGCTAGCGAACGCATTTGATAGCGAACATTTCGGATAACAACCAAAAATTTCGTTAAAATTTGCGCCGAATACTGAACAAAATTCGCATATCGAGCAGCCACGTCACTCACACGTGACCGACCAGCATCTCAGACCAAGCATCATTCGCGCTTGAGGCACATTTATGATTGGTCATTCATTATCTTTATTTGTGCGCATCCTTCTTATTTAGTGATTTTTGTGCTTTATTTTAATAATATAGCCCTCAATCATGGCTCCAAAGAAGATTAAAAGCAATAGTAGCAAGGTAATGAAAAGGAAGAGGCCAACAGTTGAAAAAGGAAATGATTTCAAAGTATGAAGGAGGTATGCGTGTGTTGGATATCACTGCCAAATACGGCATGTCGAAGTCGATAATCTCGACAATTTTAAAGCGAAAGGAGCAGCTTAAAGAAGCTAATGTTTTGAAAGGAGTGAGTACATGTACCTTAACAAAGCAAAGGCATCAAATAATGGGGGGGGGGGGAAATTGGTGTTTTACGCCGTGTCAGCAACTAAGGCTATATTACGGCAAGCAGCCAGCCCTGTAAACAGATGCCACGTGCAGAGAAAGAACAGCGTGCCCCATCAAATAATGGAAGAAATAGAAAAGTTGTTGCTTGTGTATAGAAACAAGAAACACTTAGAAGATATTAGCTTTTGTGAGAAGGCACTGCAAATCTACGAAGATTTGCAGAAGAAAACCCAAGGGACAAGTGCTGCGAGTGATTTTGTTTTCAAAGCCAGTTTAGGCAGGACAGGCATCCACAGTGTCACAAGGCATGGGGAGGCAGCTGGTTCCAACAAGGTACCGACCAACTTTCCAGAACGGATTATGGTTGTTAGTCGAGGTTCCACTGTATTATTAATGATAATAAAGAAAACACTTGCCATAATGAGCCATGTTGATGCTTTTATTTTTTTGTAATAAAGTCTGGCACTCAGGAAACAGCAGAAGGAAGGCGACCTCTGGATCAAGTGACATGCTTTAAGGTGAGTAAAATGGTACTATCCCCTTGTCACAGATGGCAACTTGCCTTGTTGCAACTAACAAATGTGCACTGTCTTTTGTTTGTTTTGTTTTTTTATTTGTGAATGGTTAATGGTATAGAGAAAATAAATGCATTTGAAAAAAAATTAACATTTTTCTACAGGTTACTTCACTTAATTAAGATTACATTATTTCCCATAAATCACTACCGTAATATTTACTGGTGTAGCCACAGAAAGGAAATGGTTTCCTCACATGAGAAAATGCTTCATGTATTCCTCATAGGTTTTGTGTGGCAGGGCGATTCTGTTACTACAGCAACAACTCATTTTCATTCACATCTGGAAAAGTTTACAAAAGTGCCATTTGTATTACTTCCTTTATAAAAAATAAATCACCAGTTGCCTAGTTCAGAAATATTTTTTGAAAAAGCAGTAGAGGGTATGTTGATAAGTTGTTTAAAGGAATATAACATAGTATGGCCTAAATGTAGAACAGTTTGTTGCTTGTTAAAGTGTATTTTTACATACATTTTTATGATAGACAATTATTTTTTTTTTTTTTTGTGAAGTATATAGTGTCTGTGCATGCAGTCAGTGGTGGAATTGTAAGGGGTGGATAGTGTTGGACTTTTCTGAAATCTTGTCTGTCCCCACTCCCACCCAAAACCTTGGCTCCTCATCAGACTCACGCATTCTATCCCTCCCTCCCACAAAGACAGTCACATATGGACAACAGACGTTCTGTGGGCTGATAAGCATTGGAACCCTCTTCCACATCACATTCGCCACTCTGACTCCTAGGCTGCATTCAAACGCTCTCTGAAAACATTTCTTTTCATAAAGTATTATCCCTGAATTACTATTCTTAACTCTCTGGCAATACTGTCATGCTAACCATCATGTATAATGGCTTCATCTTACACTGTTTATATCCCTTCATACCTTCATCCATTGCTTTACGTTCTACTCTTGTACTTCATCTTTAAATTGTTCAGTGTGCCTATACATACCATATTGTCCACTGGCTGTTATCTTTCATTTATCATTATTGGTCTGTGCAGAGAGTGCAATCTATCTTGGTCATGATACTGTGTGTTGTAAGTTCACATTATTATTACAGGAATATTAACAGCTAATGTGAAAACTTCTGTTTCAGTGTGGAGAGAAAGGACACTATGCTAACAAGTGCCCCAAAGGCCACCTGGCTTTTCTTAGTGCAACAGCTCACTGACATCCTGCTACTCCAGAAAAACGTCTGCTTATTTTCTGTGTAGACTGGGTCAGAAAGACTGCTGTATAGTGGTTATCATCCATGTTTTCACATGTTTACATCTGTTTTGCGTACTATCTGGTTGCCTTGCTGACCTCGGATACTCTTATGTAAAAGTATGAAAGTTGTGTCGCTAATGTCAACTTGTGGTTCTAAGACGTTCTTATTAAGATCTGTATTTCTGTCATAAGCATTTCTGGCAGTTGGTCAGTTTTGACCATGCTACTAGTTTAAATGACATTTTGTAAAACTCTGTAACAGAGAGCACATTTTTAGTGTCTGATTTAGAGAATTCAGCAAGTCAACAGAACTCCAATGCTATGGTTTTAAAATCCTATCACTTTTAATGACATCAGTTCCACAAAATGTTTAAAATTTGTGGGTTTTGCATCACTCCAGCATATCTTAATTAAGGACTGTATATATGAAAAGTGGAAATAAGGGTGGTCCATATTCAGGAATCTTGTCATGTGATGGTGTTTGCATTAAACAGGTAAGAGTTGTAGCCACATAAATGCTAACATGACTGGGCAAGGATATATTGAAATGCATTTGTGATAAATTTAAAAGAAATGATTCCTAAAAATAAACTTATGTAGATAGGAAGGTCTATCTTTTTAACCAGTTCTTTACTGAAGACCTAAACAAAGTGAATACAGCTTTGGGTGCCATTCTCAGCTTCAGATAAGACCAACATTGTGGGGTGGGGGAAATACTAAATGTAAGCCACTTAAATAAATAAAAACTCCAGTGGCCTCAAAGCATGATACGAGAAAAAAGCTTTTTTTGAAGTACTACCAAAGACATGTTATTCTGATAATAAGTTGCGAGCTCACTGGATTTAAAAAGAACATACACTGTTTACAAAGATTACACAAGAATATGTACAACTTACATGACTATGTGTGTATCTATATGGATATATAAAGCCTGTTTGATTATTCAGTGGAAAGATGGTGCTATTTGCGTGCCCTACAAGTTTGTGCATGCAGAGATTTACTGAAAATATTGTGTGGTTACAGTTGCTTTGATGAGCCATGAACATGTCTGAAAGTGTATGTATGCACACATGCAGATTTTTAGTAAGAAAATTCAAAGTTCGATTTTTCTGTGCTTGGAATTGTTACTAAATGTTTTTTACTTTATTATTCCTGTATTTTGCTTCAGGGTTGATTGCTATGTTCTTTCCCCAACATTAACGCCATTGCCCATTCAGAAATGTTAGAATGCTTTTGCTTTTTATTGTCAAAACGTGAACATTGGCCAGCAAACTGGGCACATGGCTAACTGTTATAATGCATCTCTTACCACCCACATTAAAATAATCTTGTAGTGGAAAGCTGTGTACAATAATGCCTAAGCTCACGATCCTCCACCACTGTTCTCCCCTCAACAATTAAAGACTTAGCAACATGTGACTCGAGTACAACAAAAGGGATTTTTTTTTTCTATGCGCACAAATTATGCAAAATACATAGGACAATGTGGCTCCTCTGAAAGTGGTCGCTGTATGTTATGGAAGAGTAGAAATATTGCGGGTGCCACACCATTCCCACCTAAGTTGAGCAGATTCGTGTGGAAGGTCACATAGCGGTACACCAATGTCCGTGGGGGTGGAGCATTGGGGAATACCACCACGTTGTCAAAGATGACCGGACACGAGTCATGTCCATGGCAGCGGGGGAAACCCAGGCTGGCCGACTGTGTCTCGCACTAACAGTGATGATTGTTCGTAGTTGTGACAATGAGTGTGTGAGAGTGACCAATCGGGTGCATGTGTGGCCCAAGCCACCCTTTTCATATTGTGTTAAAGCCGAAATTGTGGCTTCACCACAAAATTCTTGAATAGTACGCATCAGGGCGAGAAAAGACTTCGCAACTCAAGTCTTCGTCACAAGCATCAAGTCGGTGATCTTCAGTCCGTCCTTTCACCAAACAAGGGACTGGTTAAGGGTTGTGCAGCCTGCTCTTAAAACAGAGCGTCAAGGAGAGTGACCTCTAACCCCTGCAAACCCTCGAGCGGCTCTTGGCAGCGCAGTGGGACACTTTACTTGGGTCACAGAGCCAGGCGCTGGTGACTGTGGTAACGATCGACAGGCCGACCGGTGACCGAAATGGAGTGCACACTGTCGAGAGGGACGGTACGCGTGAATGCTCGTCTGAGTTCCGTGCTCAGCACGCTTCGCACCTCAGGGGAAGTTCAGGCGAGGGAGACCACCATACCTCCTGGGTCATGGTGCCAGGGAGAGCCGCCAAGACAAGGAAGATCAACGGTCAACAGACCATCTCACCATCTCTTCTGCGTCGCATCGGGAGGGCCTTCCGTGTCACAAAGACAATCGTCCGAAGAAACCAAGGACAATTGTGTGTCACACCACAAAGGGTAATTCCATCCCACACGGCAAAGACATTACTGGTCGAGCAAAGTGCTGTATGAGCGTGCGAGGTGTTGAGCGACGAATGTGTATGTGACCGAATGACTCACTAGATACCTGGATTAGTGGTAATTAAGGGGGTAGGTTAATGGGGACACCCTAGACAACTAAGGCAGGGAATTTGTTCATTTGTAGGTTCGTTTTTTTCCTTTCATTTGTATTCTACATAAGCTCTCGACATTTTTCTATACTTAATAATTACTTTGTTTCCAGTAAATTGCGTTGTGTTGTTTATTGGGGAGTGCGCTGAGGGCTCGAGTCGTTAATTAGTGTTAATTAGCAATTAGTGGAAGTGCATCGCGCACAAGATTATGTCGGCGTGGATGGCGGAGTAGTCAAGAGTGTAGTAAAGGCTTAACTACGAGTGTCCGTCCATCCCACCTAGCTAGACCTAGGATTGCTATACTGTACTATCCGTGCTATTCGTACTTCCAGTGTTAGGTAAAAAGGTAAAGGTCATCCCCTAACCTTTTCAGGTCGTTGGAGGGCGAGGTGTTGGAGACTTTATTTTTTCTCGGGGCCAGCTTTACGTAAGGGCAGTGCCTATTTCCTTTCCCCCTCTGCCTTAGCTTCCAATATTACAGTGTTGTTGATTCCCGTAAAAACCGCCATCCACTCTCACATATACACACATCAACAAAACTGGCAGTTGTTACTGCTGCTCTCCTACGACAAATTCTTGCTGTATGTTAGTCTCTACACGTTTTAAGTCCACGCGTGTGATGAGGCGGGTAGCGGGTTTGTAACTGACAGTCGCGGTACAACAATGACGCACCTCTTGAAGTGCCCCGTCCGACTGTCTGTCGTCACTTCCCCACGACAGTTCCCCGGCAACATGGATACCAAGCGCTGCCCCAGTCCAGGGATGACACGCATGACGGTATGAGGGGCCTGGAGTGTTCCCAAGTTCCGTATAGGTCTATATATGTCCATGGTTGAAGTCATTCGCTACACCACAGTGAATAAACCGGAAGCTTTGTAACTATACTACTATAGCCTCGTTCTAGTAATTGACTGAAAAAAAAAAAATCGTCTGCAAGCAGTCCAGGGAAAAATCAGCGTCCAGGGATATTATTAGTTCGATATCGTGTTCCAAGATTGCCCGTCGCATTTATATTTCAAGTTATATGCATTTTTTTTTAAATCCCAAGACCTCAAGAAAAAAGTGTTTTACCATTTGTGGTGCATCTGAAATAAGTATTTTCATTTAAAACTTGTTAGCCTTTTTGAATTGTGTTATTGATTTTTGTTTTATTTTTACAGTGCCATAGGAAAAACTAAAGGGGGGAGATAACCTATATAGTTTACTAGTCCTAGAGGAGCCCTTACCTATCTCCCCTTATTCAACCTATTTTATAAAATTTAATTAAAAAAAAGATTGTAATACTTGTGGACTGCAGGAGATGACCTAATATTACATTGTCACTGGAAATAAGTCACTGGAAAAAATGTCAGACCTGTAGAACGATGGGAGGTGGGTGAAAATTGATCACAAAACTTTGTGAACTAGGGTAGTGAGTTAAATGAAAGTGCATAAGAAAGCAAAAAGTATCATCTTAAAATTACAACTACGATGAAAAAGATATCGAAAAAATCTTTTTAAGAAAAATGACAAAGTATTTTCAATTATCTAGCTATGTAGTGGCGTAGGAAAGTGCTCAGCTTGGGTGGCAAACTCCATGGTGACAGTGAACGACGCTCACAATCCCGTTTGCCGCTTAATTGGCACTGCGTTACGCATGAACTCTGAGAATTGTCTTTGTTGTTTTTGGAAGGGATGAGTGCATCTTTGACTGTGATCTTGTGGCAATACCCAAATGGTTTATCCGCTTGTTGTCCATTCTCATTTGGTTGAGATGGGCGTCGACAGAAAACATCAAGTGCTCCTTGCGCCAGCCGCGAACAGTCGATCGTAATTATCTGCTAATGTAGAGGCGGGTGTCATGTGTTTGTGTGATGTAAAAGTATGCAGATTTTTTTTTTTTTTGTTTTTAAGGTTCTTATTTAGCACAAAACTGAGTATCGTGGAATTATCACAGTTTTGTCACTTTCCCCACTTTACGCAGTGAGCACTTTTCAGAAATCCTTTTCGAGCAAAATACTACGCTGCAGCTTTTTGTGATCTTTTTTCTTTTAAACAGGAACAAGTGGCTGTTTTGTTAAAAATTCATTCAAAACTTTCCATTGGCATGATCGATCTAAGAGTGAGAGAGAACTCTTGTTCTCTTGTGAGAGAAAATGTTTCTAAAACTAATAATAAAGCAGCAATTAAATCGTTCAACACTCGCCCTTGTATTAAATAAAAGATTTGTAAAATTGTGTTGTGCACTTTTTCTATGAAACTATCTAAAGCCCTAAAAGTTTAAAATTATTTATTGTGCAACTGACCCACACGAACAACTGAAAACCTCAGGTGACTTTAGATATAACACTTGTTTGCAGGAATGCACTGGACCATAACTCAGCTGCTGACAGCATAAAACACCAACAACCTAGCTAATACATCTCCATAAACTGATCAAACTATGTAGGAAACTATGAAGAAAAAGACCTAGTCAGTTATTAACAACATGAATCAGCTGCTCATTCGGTCTGATAAAGGAGAATATCTTCCAGGACAGTATGTATGTGGGTAAGTTGTGCTTTTTGTGGATGAATCATTTACATTTTTCCCCCACCTAGTCACTTACAATTAAACATTTACATGGTACTGTGTCCCTGAAACTAGGCTTTCAGTACTTTACATACAAGTGCACAAGCACACATTTCCAGATTGGGATCAAGTGCATTTTAATACATAAACATGCATGCACACTATGTATAACACACACACACAAGTAGAGTACTCAGTGAAAATTATAAATGGTCAGACCTGTAAACATTTTAAACATTTAAATTATAGTTTTTTCACACCTAAAATATCTGCACCCATGTGCATTTGTGAATTTATTTGCTTATATGGGCATAAATTCCCATGTAACATGTGACAACGATAAATGTAAACAATCACATGCAAAAATTCACAGTGCAGTAATTGGAGGAATAATAATTATCCAAGTAAAGCATTACCTGAAGAATTTGTATTGAAGAGTTTTAATGCATGCATATACATTTTATTGTATTTTCTTTTACCATGTCTCCCTTATTCTTTCAATTTGATAAAGAATACTGCTGTTATTTTGTGAGGTTGTTCTTTCTAGTGCTGTATACCTGAATATATTGACACCAACAGAAGCCCACGGTGTGCAACTTTCTTTCAGAGGAAAAGAATCAGGTGTGTGACTGTATTCCTTCATTCCTCAGTTAAGGCAATATTCTTTTATTACAAATCACATTTCACATTGGTTACACGTTTAAACAGTTGTGCATCCAGATATACATGATATTATTGACTGTTATGCTTAGGATACAAATTGATCTTCAAAAAGCCACATAATGACCAATGGTGTCTAAAATTATGAGGATTGCTTTTAAGTGCTAGTCAAATAATTGTATAAAAATTGTTCAGGGAACTGAGCAGTTTGTGACATAGATAAAAAGTAGGAAGGGGAGACTATTATATGTGATGTTTTAAATTAAAAAAAAATTTTTTTTGATCTCCTTCATAACCCACTTTAACCATTATACATTGGTTGACTTCTAGTGTGCAGTGAGATCCATGTGGAGGAACAGACGATCAACCATCAGGTAAAACAAGACTATGTGGACTACTGTTACATTGATCTCTTTGTACAGAATGGTGAGCAGGCTTCGAATGATACTTTCACACTAAATCAGCAGATTTTTTGCAGTATTTATTTATGATTGTTATAAGTTATGAATAAAGTAAAATGCATTTCAAACCATCAGTCCTTTTGTGGTTTACTTCTTAAAGGATGTCACAGTCATCATCACCACCACCACTACCATCATGATCCCTTTATGATATTTTTATATATTTTTTCATTGATAATAAGAGCTACGTGTTGTGAGTAAATTCTCCTTTCATGTAGTTCTCTGCACATTATGTCTGGCTATTTGTGTATAGATCTATGCTCACAGTTTCTAACAAAGTGCATTGGTTTTACTTCTCAGAACCTTTTGCCTTTGGTAGCTACTGCTTCCCTTTCAGACTACAGCTGCCTCACCAAATTCCAGGTTGGTACTAAGTGAAAGAAAATCCAACAGTCTGTTCTTATACAACACTATAGAGATATTTTCATTTTGTACTTTCTGTAAATGTGAATTTAATAAGGATAATACAGAAGAAAAGCAGGTGATTACCTGAGAATTTAGAGAAAACAGTAGACTGTGTAAGAGCATGTAATTCTGTGGAAATGAGGAAAAAGGCCTATATTTTATGATGGTACCAGTGCTTCATGTTGTTGATAACAGATTTTATTCCCATGACACCAATGTTTCAATATCATGATAGCCATGGCTCAGGTTCATAACAAAACAATATTGCAGGGACTTTCAAAGCTAGCAGCAAAATGCCTTCGCGGGTATGGTCAGCGAGTGTGATATACCAGCTGCATGCAAACATTGTGGGCGCAGAGACTATGAGTGTGAGTTGCAACTAAAGCATGTAATCCTTCACCAATTTAGTGAACATTATTATACTCACCACTATCTTCTGCCTGTACTTCAATCTTCCACCCTCCCCATCATTGTACAGAGGCACTTCCCCTCAGCACCACTGCCAGTGGTATAATTTTAGTGCTTGCCCACCTTGTCTGCTGCTATCTTGCCCTCACCAGTTATGCAGATCTCCATCAACAAAAATTGATAATCATTCTTTTGTCAGTCACTGCTATTCTGACATCCAGAAATGAATGACTGAAAACAAACTCAACCTGAAGCATCATTCATTGACACTAGACAGCACCTTTCTACTGTCTTCTCCTTTAGTCTTTGATTGTTTGGCACCGTGATTTCCTTAACATCCTGTAGTCTTTGATTGTCTGAGACCATGATTCCCTTAACCTCCAGCATTTAGAGCAGCGGTTCTCAACGTGCTTACAAGGGGGGCGCGAAGGTGGTCATTTTTTGTAGTTTCTTATACCGGTATTAGTGAAATTAGCTTACATTGCTGCTTACATACCTTTGTTCGTCAGGGGGGCATCACAAGTAAAAGGTTGAGAACCGCTGATTTAGAGTCTTGCTACCATCCCCTTATCTCTTCTTTGACAATTTTTTTTCATCTTCACTATTTAATGCTATCTAAATGCTGATGTCACCATCAAGATAGCTGTTTTTTTTTTTTTTTTTTTTTGCTTTCATGGATTATTGCAACTTACCTTTTGCTGCCATAATTCAGTCCCTAAAGTGTCAATCTATTATCATGACAGTGACCATCTGATGTCAGGGTTTATATCCTGGGTTTGACATACCTCTCTCTAGATATGATACCTGTTTAGAAGGCTGACTGTTGGTTTTTTTCTGGGTATTCCAGTTTCTAACCATCCTGTGTGTGTGTATAGAATGAATTTATAGCTATAGAATGAATTGTATTGCTAGAGAGCAAAAATTACACTCTTGGTGCCCCACATGCATGAATGTTTGTGTGAATGTGTGTTATATGTTCTTGCATGTTTCTGTATGAAGAGTCAAGGTTATATTGTTTCATATAAATTATACTGATATCTCCACTCTTGTTAAATGTGCATTCCCTCTTATGTTGGTGTACCATTTTTTCATTTGTTGGTGTCTTATGTAGGTGTAATATTCAGTTGGTGTTTTCAAGAATGTCTTTTTGTTGGTAAAGTAATGCAGTGCTGTAAGACCTGCATGCCATATGTCATCATGCATATTGTATGTGTATACATCTATGTTTGTGTCTGTGTGTGTGTGTGTGAACATGTGAGAGAGAGCTTGCACAAACATGCATGTTTGTGCTCAAAATAAACCTTTGTCTGACATATACTGTGTGTGCATGAGTGTTCATGGACATAAAGGCGCTCTCCGTGTCATTGTCATAGATTTCCTGAGTACAGTATATTACTGAAAGTGTCACATGTGCCACTTCAGGTGTCACAAGATGTTGTGGTAACTGCTGTCACTCCAGAAAATATACGAGACAATCACCTAACAGAGGACCAGATTGAGACTTTTGTGCCACCAGGAAGATTTTTTGAGAAGATGCATGTCACTGTGAAGTAAGAAGTCTTCCTGCTTGCTGTCATTCTCACAACGCACTTGCATCATTGGCTGTAGCACTGTCATGTGACCCAGGATGTTTCCACCTGAGCTGCACCTGTTTCCTTCACCAGCACTTTAACCCTAAAAAGATGTTATTCCCAGGCCCACCTCCAACGAGGTTGCTACTAAGTCATCAACACATCCCTTAAATGTTGTGGCATTTTCCTGGGCTTTGATCTTCTATTTTAAGTTATCCATTTATTTTATATTTCCCCTACTTTATCTATGCCCTTTTATTCCCAATTGTAATAAATTACCAGTTATGTAATGTTGTCTACTAGCAAAATTTTCTTTAAAAATGCAATTGCAGTGAATTTATTGTTCAGTGTTTTGCCAAAATATTCCTTGCAGAAGAATCTGCTACCAACATATTTTTAGATCATAATGAGTTTTACGTGTTCTCGTCAGCATGCTAAATATTTTTTGGTATTTCTGCTGCTATTTTTCATCCACTTTAAATCCAAATAAACCAGAAAGGTTGCAAAACTTGAGATGGTGTATGTGTAGGGCCTATTGTTCATTGTGACAGACTCATGGGATTAAATGTTTTGTTACAACACCTCAGATGTATTTTCTTTATTTCTTTTATTCTGTTTATTCAATCCCCAGGTTGCTGCAAAACTATGTCAAGGCAGGAGAAAATCTGCGATTTCGAATGAGTTTTTCCAAAAATTGTCCAACAATCACAGAAATTGGCATCAAGGTACTCTGAAATAAATAACTTAAGGAACAGGCTGGGTGGTCTTCAAACTTTGTTATTTGGTTAAAAAGTAGACCAAAAAATGAAAAATTCTTTAGTGTGTACACATTATAATGTGAGATTTATGAGTGTGTGTGTATATATATATATACACAGTTGCAGCAAATTTTAAGACTGACGGTGCCAAACAAGTCAAAGAAACTGGATGGATCTAGAATGGATCAGTCCTCAGTCATTTTGGAGGATACAGTGACAACCATTAGGGAACTTGTTGGTATATTACCACCACCTGGGTGAGCAAAATAACGTGCAGTTACAATTGTGTACAGCATGTGGTCTTAAAATATATAAGAGGTATGAAGATTTATATGAAGTTAATATTTATTAAGATCTAGGCCACAAGAACTACATAGGTCAGTGTTATTCATGAGGACTGGTTCTAGACAAGAATATTATGTCTCAACATTAACCCTTATAGCATGATGAGCCACGCTTGTGGCTTTGCCAAGCAAGCATGGGGAGGTCAATTTTCATTAGTTTTATTGCAAAGTTCTAGCTTTCTCCTTTCCAAAAATGCATATAGGTTTCTTGGTCTAATGTTTACCTCAGAGCAGCAATAATAAAAAAACAAAACATCATCCTTTGTCATCTTTACAGTCTTCAGTTATTATAGCCAGTCTTTGTAATACTTTTACTTTTATGCAATGCTAAGAGGGTTAAATTATGTTGGAAATATTAGTCACTTTAGTCAAGTAGAAATGATGGTATTTTTATAGAAATATATGCAGAAGGTAATCTTGTTTCATTTTAATTTCTAGTGTGGGTAGTCTTGACACCATTAAGTAACAAGTAAAACTTTATCTAGAGGTTTTGTGTCAATTTTGTTTCAGACTGCAAGTACTTGACAATATATTGGTACCTCTGAAGACTTGTGATGGATGCACTGTCATGCCATCTGTTCATGGAACGTTCATACAGGTAGAGATGCTTGTTTTATGTGCAGGGCAATGGTTAGCACCTGTCACCAATACAGTGAGGTTTGGCTGTCCTGGGTTCAGCTCTTGTGTCTGGCTTGGTGTTCTTTCTCTGCATGTGGCATCTGTTTACAAGGCTGTCTGCCTTGCTGTGATATAGCCTTAGTTGCTGGCACCAATAACATAACTCTTTTTATGTGCAAGAGTCTTTGATTTGTTTTTATCTTTTAGGACAGTGCATTGAGCTTGCCTCAACACAGGGAATTTAGCTTTTTAAATTCAACTATCTCTGTGGTTTTTTTGACCTGGAGTTTAAGATCTAGGTGCTTATTCAATATTCCAGTACACAAAAAGCAACACTAGAAAACTAGTCATCAGATTGATTTCTCAGCAACACCTGGAACACTTCAAGACTCTTTTTTTTCCCGTTTTTTTTTAATTACTCTGTGAAAATATGCCTGAGATGCAGTACAAAATCTGTTTGGTGCTAGCAATCAAACTACCATCTGGACTGACATTAGGCTGCACCACCTTGATGTGCCACATACACCAGAGTGCCTCTACACATCAGGCCCCAGAGCGTGGAACACACTGGAAATGCAGACATAATGGACTTTTTGTCCTATGGTGCCACTGGCTGTGCTTTAGAACTCTTAACATCATCTTGAAAATAACCCATCTGAAGCAACAAATACCCTAAAAAATTTACCCGATTAACACAAGCTGATGCACTTAAAAACATGAGCATGAAATAGAAGAAAAGTGAAATCATGGTTAACAGCACAAATGACACACCACCATCACTGTAAATATTGACTGGAAGAAGTGGAAGCAGTTACCTGGGGTTAATCTTCCTATAGTGGTCCATACCACACCTGATGATGATGATGATGATGATGATGATGATGATGATGATGATGATGATGATGTCTATTTGTAATGCGCAGGTATCCATTCAGAAGAATGCTCATTGAGCACAAAAAAAAGACAAAAGAAGAAAAAATAAAGTGAAGAAATATATAAAACACCAGGAAAGTAAAAAATAGAGACAGAAGTGTTTCTTGGTTGTTTAAGGCTGTTTTGAAAGAAACAGATGGGTCTTCAGCCTTTTTCGAAACGTGGTTGGTGAGGTGATGGTGGAGAGTGACGATGGCAGAGCATTCCACAGCTTAGGTGCCGCGTTTTTGAAGGCCCTGGCTCCAGTGCGCTTTTTGTTGGTGTCTTCCACTGCAGGGAGACAGAAGCGTGACTGGGAGCCTGAGCGCAGGCTACGTGACGGCTGGTAAGGAGGAACTATCTCTTGCAAATAGTCAGGAGCCGTTTTAGACATGCAGGACTGAGCAATCGAAAGTACTTTGTGGTCAATGCGCTTGTTCATTGGGAGCCAATGAAGCATAGGGGTGATGTGCTCAGTGGACGACTTTGCACGGGTGACAATCCTGGCAGCTGTGTTTTGAACTCTTTGGAGTCGATCCAACTGAGTAGCAGGTATACCTCCACAATGCACTGTTACAGTAGTCTAATTGTGATGTGATGGTAGCCACAGCAAGTGAGTTGGCAGCAGCTTGAGTAAGCATGGGCTGTAGTCTGCCTAAAGTCCTCAAAAAGTAGGATTTTGCCACAACAGAACTAACATGGTTGCACATGGAGAGCTCTGCATCAATAAACAGCCCTAGGAAACAGCAGCAAGAAATAAGCTCGCAAAGTATGGATACAGAGCAACATCAGTTTCCTGACCAACATAAAACTATATCTTTGTACATTGCTTTGGTGACTTCTTGCCACACCTCCAGTTGTGATGATAAATATGACACATTTATATAATGTCTTTCCCCAGCACCACACAGTTGCACAAGCTTGAGATACATCAGAACGGAGATATGAACCCATGACACCCGATTTTTTGTCATGGTGACAGGTTCTTTAGCTGCTGCACCATCAAACACCCTGTGAGAGCGATTAAAGATCCATTTACTTGCTTAGATTTGTTTCATGTCTGTACTAAAAGGTTATTCTTTGCTCTCTTCAGTGTAACTACAGTTTGGAGGTATCACTGCACTTTGGTAGGCAGGTGAAAACCCTGACTTGTCCCATTCCAGGATTGTTACCAGAGGACAATTCTGAGGTGAGCAAAACCTTTTATGGGCCTACCCAAGTCAGAGGTCATAAACTGCTGGCAAATAAATGTAATGTAGTGCTGTCAAAAATTTGTTACAAAAGTCTTATAAAATATTTTTTATCTACAAAAGCACACATAGACCTCAATTATGTCTTGATCTCATGGAATGTGAGAGCTTTGGTTATGTACTCATGAGGCATTGCCTACTTTCATGATAGTATGAGAAATTTGGTCATTACTTTTTTAGTAACCCAAAGTGAGAAATGCAGAGTTCAAAGAATTTTATCATAGCATTTCACCAAAGATAGTAAATACTACAAGATGGTTCATACGGGTTTTTCTGCGATGAGAGCGCCACCTAATGGGTTCGATGATGGCGTGAAGTTTCGAGTTGGTGAAGACTCATGTAGCGCCTTTGATTGCACAAAATACCATTATAAGTGTCTTGGCAAATCGTTTTTCAGATTTCAACTGCATAAAGCAAGGTTAGCACATGATTATTTTCACAGTACTTTGTCATTTTCGCAATTGTATGCATGGCCTGCATTGTTAAAAAGTGATAATAGATTTGATAATTTTGGTAGGTTGATCAATTTTCTGGTAGATTTTGTTGTTTGTGCAAAGTTAATGATTTTACTGATGACATTTGTTTTGGTAATTAAACGAACCAAGAGATCAAGTGTACATGCAGCCTGCATTAATGTTAATGAGCAATCTCTGGGGAGTCTTTTGTGCAAGAATAATGTGTTTGCCATAACTGTTGGGTTTCTAGTTGATTATTTCTTTAATGCAGAATAAAATTCTGGGACCATTTCTAAATTTTAAATTATTTCATGTGATGTATGCACACACCATCACTTTTCACTACTGGGTTTTCCTTACATCTGTGCAATACATCTCTGGCATCACTTTCATCATGGATGTGTATTAGTGAATTGCTGTCTGCCAAGACCAATGCTTAGCCTCTTGCAAATGTCTCCGCTGTTAGTCTTGGCAAGTTTAAACAAAGAATGTGACTAAACCAGAAGCTTTGTACAAACATGTCTCGTTTTAGTAGTTAACTGATGAAAAAAAAAAGAAACGGCCAGGCAGATGTAATATGAAAAAAAAAAAAAACTACAGCAGCATAAGGATTGTCTTGCTGTATGTACTCAAGCCAGTTGCTTGATGGATGAAACATGCAAATGCATCTTTGCCCTTCATACACACAATCACCTACACATATCAGCATGACAGATGAGGTATTCCCCAAAAGACTTGCATGTGCTAATTTCATTACTAAAATAGATCTGTAATGGCTGACAGTCATTGAGGAACTTTGGAAGTTGTATAGCATATACTTATTGTTTGATTACAGTGGTTAGCTTGGAGACCTTTGCCATGGCTTCAAAATGCTGAGGTTAAGCTTGGCAATGGCCCCATCACACCATCAGAACATCTCATCGGTGAGTTGACATAGGGATGTTTCTTTTTTACTATAGCCTCTCCTGTCCAGCCACTTGGTGCAGTGATTCTCCACCCTGGCTTGCAGTAACATATGTATGCAGTGATACTGTCAGCTCGACTTTTGGCCCAGCCTGCCAGCTCCATAGACTGTTCACCACCACTTGGTAAACTCTTGATTTTGTCGAACAAATTACAGCTCAACAAGGAAAAAACCTGAAATCATACCAATAGCCTCCATCCTCACTTTCTCTGGACCCAACGTTACATTTTCCATCTGTCAGGAGTAATTTTCGACATATTGTCTTTTGAAAATCATGTTAACTGTTTGCAAATTAATGTGATTTTGGTGTAAAGGGTGAATGCATAATTCTAGAGGCTGAAGCAGTTTGCATTTCTTTGTAACATAGTAACTGTTGTCTGCTTGTTGTTTCAGAAAGTGAAGCATTTGCCCGTCTACCTGGTTTTCAGGATATATAATTTCACCAGGCCAGCAGATTGCATAAATTTTGTAAACCTCATCAGTTCAAAGTAGCCCTGACACACAAAGCTTTATATTTTGTAGACAAAATAAAGAATGGTATTTTTTGGGGGTGGGTGGGGGAGACGAATCATGAGGGCATCAGATTAAAAAAAAATTTTCTAAGTGAAAATACTGAATGAAAAATAAGATTCAGTTGGACATTTTACACAAATAATGGCATGTCTGCACAAAAGAATTTAGATTAGGCTATGCTTTGATGTTGACCTTAACTCAATGAAATTGTTGACCTTGTTATTGTACAGCATGTATGTATAATGTTTTTATTGTGCTCCCTTCCCCTGTTGCTAGTGAGACACCCAATTTGTCAGTAGGTAAATCAAGCTGTTGCTGATGCATTGCCGGTATAATAGATTTATATAAAACCACACACGCAGAAGGCATTTAACACAGAAAATCATATAAAAATGGTCTGTACATTTGCATCAGCTGAGGCAAAAAAATTATTTGTACCTGTTAAGATGCGGTTGATGCTTGCATCTGAAAAATTTAATGGCTTGGTGAGTGAGATAAGTAAATTTATATGCTTTTGATCTTACAAATCATATTTGAGGTGTTATTCTGGTGACTTGTTTTCACCGCACAGTATTGAATCTTGAAGGTTAATGTATATTTGTAGATCTGCATATAGTTGATCTAAAAGATGCTAATTTTTTTTTTCAGAAGAAATGAGATTCTTAATTTTCTCAAACATTAAAAAATGCAATGATGAACCTTTTGGTATCAATGCCTTGTGACTGTGCTTTAATTCTAAAACCAGCAGCAGTTTTACTCTAAATTTGTATTTAAAAAAATCAGTCTCAAGATCTCTGGTTCATATATTATCACAAATTGACTAGAAATGGCAATAAATCTGAAACATTTATTTAAAGGATTATGGTAAGCAACAAAGATGTCTAATCTCAGTATAATATACTTGATACCATTTCTTGATGAACCTCTGAACTATTTGACTTTCAGCAACAATGTTTTTTTTTTTAAAAATCCACAATGATCTAGTAGTTGCAGAGGGGCTCATTTGCTTGCCTACTCCCCTGCCCTCCAATGCAGTTTACAACTGAACAATGCCTTGTGTTTGATAAAGATTCATTTATGCTGCATCACAAAAAAATTTTGCAAACTATTCCTGAATCAGTTTAGTCTGGAGAAAGTAAGAAAAAAATTTACTATTGGTTTGAAAATCTGTCATAACTGAAGAAAATTAACATGAGCTTAGAACTGTATGCTTTGGACAGGGTCTGCGATGTAAACCCGCCGAGACCAAGAACAGTATTTCCATTCCACAAATCAGACCACCCTATACCAAAGAGTATTCTTAAAACTAGGGAAAAAACTGACAGTATAAAGAAATTTTATGTCATGAAATCACACATGAAAACAATTCATGTGTTCTTGTCATTTCAGTAACTAGCACTATTCAAATTTGCCAAATAGAGAAACTTGAAACTGTTGATGGGGCATTAAAAGCAGCCATACAAACCCCCAACCCAAAAAAATGTAGTAAATGTACATAAATTGTACAGTTCATCAGGAATTTTCGGACCCTCCCCATTTTTTAGACCAAGAGATCAAATTACCAGGGATTTTACTGCCACTTACCAAACAAACCTACATCTATGTGCATATGAATACTAGCACTGTAATATTCCTTTATGTCAAACTGTTTGGTTGGATACTCCATGTAAAACTATGCTCCTGACATTTGGTAACATCATGGCAAATATACAGCTTTTTACTTGATAAAAACAGATATAAACCTTTTTTTCAAATCCAAGTCTAGTAAAAATAACAGAAAAATGATTTGAAGAAATTAAAGCCGATCTGTGGTCAAAATACTATTTTAACATCAAACCAAAAGGATCATGGACATTATTTTTTTATGCCTCAGTGCTCTTACAACAGAATATAACTTTTAATAAGTTCATGTTTTCCCTCACCCCATGAATCTAAAACAAACTCCAGCTGTAAGCTGAAGAAAATGAATATTCACTGCTTCAGAACTACAGCTGTATTAGTATCTATTGCACAGTACAAAACAAGGAGGACCAAGTTATAAGACCAACCACCTGTTTTAAGTATGAGTTTTGTTTTCCCTGAGGACCAGCTAAAACACTATAGTATTAGAAAAAGTCACATCTGTATTAAAAAAATAAAAAGCCATACACGGACTCACAGAATGAATGTAAGATCGGAAGTCATAATACATGTTTTCTTCTGCCTGGAACAGAGACAGATTTCTGGTAAAGTGAGAGAAAAGCCAAATTACTTCCCAGTAGTTAAGCAAAATAAAGTTTACTTGGGTTTTACTAGTGTTGCCACAACTAAAGAGAAAAAGCATTATAATAATGATCATGAAAATGTAAAACTGGTACAGAGGTAAAATGTAATGGTTAGCAAAATTACATTGCCATGATCCTGGAAAAAAAAAACAAAAACAAAACAATGACGTCAAATTGCAAAAAGAATTGGTCAACTAGGATAAGGGGCTTCTTTAAGCTTCTAAATACACATACTTTTTTTCTTTACACTAGTAGCTACAAAAAGTGTACAGAATGAAATATTTGTGGTGCCAGACTGGGAGAATAAATAATACCTACCCACCCCCCCCCTTTTTATTTGCTTCCTAAACTTCCTACATGTAGTCTATTTAATTTGTGAATAGGTAAAACCTGCTGAGGAATTTAACATACACAAGCAAAAGTTGACAGTTTCACCCATTTCAGTAAAATACCAAACAAAGCTATTACATGCAGAGTAGCAAAAACCTTTCTGTGTCAAGCCAATGCTGGGTGAGAGGAGAAACAACAAAAGATGTAATCTGATTTCCAAGAGACCTTTCACATAATAAAAAGCTATCAAGACACCTTTTCATGTTGACTGGCCTGGAAAAAAAATCAAGTGCAATTTCATTATCTGGTATTTTGCCATAAGATCACACACACATAACAGGTTAATTGAAACCTAAAACCTTACCTATGTGTTGCAGATATTTTTTTTAATGGACATCAAGACATTTATTTACTGAAGTGGGCAAAAAGCGAACTTCCAACAACCAATACAAAGAACAAAAATATGACTGCTGGCTCCAATCCAATATGCTAGCGACCAATCACAGGCTAACAGTCAAACTGCATATAACTGTGGCTGCAGCTGCCCTCCGACTTTAAGGAGAGCACCAGGATGTCAAAAACATAGGTAGCTTGTAGCACCAAAGGTCGTAGTGATGCTGTACAAAGGCAGTGCAGATATTGGAAACACTACGTCAAGACTTGCCTTTTGTTTTGGCAGCAACTTCTTTTGCCTCCTCTTTGGCTGTAGAATAAACCTAGTTTTAGCCAAGGTTAGTAACAGAACAAGCAGTCTAATGTTTATCAATTACATTTACAGCTGCACTTTCTAAATAATGAAAGCTAAAGGAAAGAAGCTTGTGAAACATGAGGTAAACAGAACTTGAGACAGTTACAAATACATTTCATAAACAAAGGTTTGTGGTATTTTACCAAATATCATTAATATTATTATTTGTAAATGTAATTACAAAACTGAGCAAAGCATGGAAAAACTGAGATCAGATATAAAAAAAAAGCATACCTCTGCGTTCTTCATCCTTCTTGCGTGCGGCATCTTCACGCTGTTTACGAATAATTGCAAGTCGAGCTAGATCGGCTTGTGCCTCATCAGTTTTACCTGCCATATGCAGCTGCTGGTACCTTCTACGTGCCTCCTGTTTTTCAAGCTCTTCTCTATGGGAATTAAAAGAAAATCAGAAAAGAAAAATGAATAGGCCTAAAAATCTTTTACAATGGGCAATTCCGTTTCTCTGCTAGACCCTAAATTAAGAAGTTATCAAGCCTCTATCCACAAATGAATGTAAATTTGAAGACCTTGGCATGGAACAAAAAGTTACATTTTGTTTAATATATATATAGAAATAAAAGACATCTTTTTCTTCACCAAGAACTCACTTGTGTCAGGCCATGGCACAGCCTGTGCTGCACTGACCTACTAGACACACAACCAGTCACTATGTATATAAAGCTTACCTTTCTCTTCGTGATAATGTCGTGGTGGCATCACCAAGTTCCGAAACTTTTTTGTTACGCTTCCCACCAGCTCTGTTTGGATTCTCTACTTCTATCAGATGTTCCACACCTTTTGCTTTGCCTCCTTCATCCTGTAGTGAAACAAGGTCTAAAGTCTTGAAACCTGTTTCAATTACATGCAACCCCAACCCCTTACTATAATCACACTGGTGACAGTAAAATAAAATGACAATAAATTAAAGGATTCTCAAAGTGTTTCTTAACTGGGCATTCAGTCACAGCGTTCCATAACTAAAAACACTCCAAGGTATTTGTTAATACATGACAGCCATATACGTTTCTTAACAGTTACATTACATATTACAATGTGTCTGATCAAAAAGGCCACTTTATCTTATAAAAAAAAAAAAAAAATGAAATAAATGAACAGACAAGTCTTCTAAAGTTAGAAATGAACAAGAAAACATGGCAGCTTGTTAATATATGGCCACTGCATGAGGGATTATGCAGAACAGCACCATTACCTCCTCACTGCTTTCTGACTCTGATGAATCTGAACCTGAGGCAGGTTTGGCAACTGCTGCAGGAGGTGCAGTTTCTTCTTTTGTGCCATCCGCTGCTCCTTCACCTTCCTGTTCTTCATCACTCTCTATACCTCGTTGCTTCTGCAATGATATATGAATCATGGCTTACACACCAACTCCTAATCCCAAACTTCAAGAAGCCTGAAACCTATAGCTTGGTTTATGGAGTGTGCCAAAAGAAGACGAGAGCAGCTAATAGCTGATTTTTCAAAATGAAATGTCTGTTACACTTACCCTCCACTGCCGTTCACGTTCCTCCTTTTCTGCCTGCGCTTTAAGATCCTCAGGTTCTGTGAACTGACGGCGCTGTCCCTTGTGGCTACGCTTTCCACGTCCACCCCCTAAAAGTTAATAAAGTTTACATGCACATTTGTTTTCCTCAACATCTTAATGCTGGTACATAGCCCCAAATGTTTAGTATTTGACCCAAAATGTGTGTTTACGCTTAAAGAGATCTAGCAAATCACATATTCATAACCTTACAGGAAACAGATCAACAGAGGAATTTTATTAAAGAGTTCAGGTGTGTGGACCTTACAGTAAACCTTCCAGCTCCGAGTACTTTAAATTCTCACTGTTAAGGTCTTGCTGTGGACAGTTGAAGTATAAGGGAAATATGATCCGCTACTGGAGTCCTCTAGATGTCGTAGAGTAAGGCCACGGCATATGAATGTTTTTGGGACCCTATCACTTTGTATCAAGTCCTTATCGTATCGTCCTAAGACCACATCGTCCCAACACCAAAAGCGAAATAGTCCCAGGAACCAAAGACGAATAGATCACCGATGACACAAGTAGCTATTAACGTCAAATATTACCGACAGAGCGATACATTGTTTGAACAAAAACACCCGCCTATTTGAAAATTTATTGATTTTTTTTTTTTTTAACTTAACCCAAATCCTAACCCTCTGAACATAATAATAGTGAAATGCAACTGGAAATGCCATAGTTGACCTTTAGTTCTATAAAACTCTCAAAATCGTGGAAAATCAAAGAAAAATCGGATGTACGCGTATCTGGATAAAACTATGATGATATAATATAATGATTTAGCTTTTTATTCGTTTTTGGAGCACGTGTAAATTGAAAACCTCTGCAACAGATGTGAGACTCCCAATAAAGGGATTGACAAAAGTTATACTACCATAATTTCTTATTTAACTTTTATGAAAGTATATGATTCATACCATTAATATTGACACACTCACCTCCGCGAGGCATTCTGTTAGCACTTGTATAATGAACTTTGCCTCAGTTTTCCAACGTAACGGATGTTGCAGTTTCACTGGCTAACAGGAAGAAATGCTACGGTTTAGGGGAGCAGTTATTAGCTCCCGAACTCTGCGAATTTGCGTAAAATATTTTAAAATAATAACTTATGTAATCATTAAATATTTTCTATATATTGTAAAATGTTAATGAAATATTTGACATTTTTCACTAGATTCTTCAAAATGTTTGTGGAATAATAAGACCTCATAGCGGAAGTTACTTAAAAAGAGTAGGTTGCCTCCCATAAAATTCGACGATATATCCACGAACTTTGTCTTTGGTCGAAGCAATCAGTCTCTATTTAAAAAATGCCGAAAGTAAAAAGAAGTAGAAAGCCTCCACCGGAAGGATGGGAACTTATAGAACCCACACTGGATGAACTGGACCAGAAAATGAGAGAAGGTTCGAAAGTTAATGTTTTGTATATTTACACTAGATTACGGTGAAAAACTTCCGCTTAAAATACGTCTTTATTGTCTTTTGCTGTCGACAACACGAAAGCAATTTGTCTACGTGAAAGTTATATGCTCTCACAATTGACACGGTGATGCCAGATATTTTCCGATCATTGCTTCATTGATTATGCGTATTTTATGTAGGTCTGTGTGAAGTCTAGCAGTAACAGTGAAGGAAATCAGACGAAGTATAAAATGTAAAATTAAATATCATTATAATGAAAGAATATTTCTAAGATACAATTTTACAAAATGTTGAACGTTGAGATAAGTGAGAGGAATACTGACTAAAGAAATTATGTAAGTAAAGAAGTTCATATTCCAGCGATGTCACACATTTTTTTAATCGGTCATTTCATAATTTTATACAGCTGAAACGGAACCTCATGAAGGAAAACGAAAGGTGGAAGGCTTGTGGCCAGTCTTCAGGCTGCACCACCAGAAATCACGATATATCTTTGACCTCTTCTACAGGCGGAAAGCAATTAGCAGAGGTCAGTATTCATGTAAATTACATGTGAAGCTGACCGTACTTTTTTCTGGTTTGTTTTTTTCTTGTCTGTTTTGCATGCAGCATTACTTATTTGCTGTTATAGCAGAAGCAGTTTAAACCTCTTTTATTTTCGTTTCTAGACCAAGTATGATGTGTTAAAAAAAATTGTTTGAATGGATCAAATTGTCCCAGCTATGTCCATTTCATCCCAGGTAAGACCACATTGTCCCAACACTAAAAAGTCAAATTGTCCCAGGCCTAAACGACTAATTGATCACCCATGACACAAGTAGCTAACAGCATCAGATATTAGCAGAAGAGCCATGCATTTGTTTGAACAATATAGGTATGCAAACTCAGCTGCTTTAAACAGAGCCATAAGAGTAAGTTTATTAAACAGAAATGGTTGCTTGGCAGTATGCATGCAGAGAACATTATCTTACAATTGTAAATAAATGTGATTTTTTTCCCCCAAATCCTGATTTGTGCTTTATGTAAACATATACTTTATGTTTTTGAGGAAAGAAGCTATTGTCATTTTTAAGTGCAACATTGATGACATTTGACGAATGAGTAACACAAGTAAATGTCGCTGTGAATTTTAAAAACTCACTTTGCATTTTCCCCCCACAGAATTGTACGAATACTGTCTGAAAGAAAATATTGCGGACAAAAATCTGATTGCAAAGTGGAAGAAACAGGGGTATGAAAACCTTTGCTGTCTACGCTGCATCCAGACTCGTGACACAAACTTTGGTACAAACTGTGTATGCCGCGTTCCAAAGGCAAAACTGGAAACTGTAAGTTTTTTATTGTAATCCATCTTGTTATCAGCACAATAAGACTACCAAAAGCTCTTATATAAATAACTTTTTTTGGTAGTGGGCTTTCATGCAAGATGTCTCAAATAATTGTGTAATGACATGCGAGTAGAGCATAAAAAATCATCTCATATGTTTTATAATGCTGACCGTATTCTTGTTTCAGGGCAAGATTGTGGAATGTGTGCATTGTGGGTGTCGTGGATGTTCAGGGTGAAGGATGCATCTATTACCATTGAAGATGATAGACGTGTTACTGTGACTTTAGTTTCATATTTACATAACATGGCCATTTTCATTGGTATATAAAATCATTTTTGATCATTTGCACTTGACTTTGCCTAATGCAACATACACCCACAAAAGAATTATACTAGTAATACAGGTGCATTATTTATTTGTGTCACTCAAGCAATAAACGAAAGTATTTAAATTCACAAACATGCCCATATCCAATTTCTGCCACTCAAAACCTAGCATAGCATACAATCATATAAAGTCAAGTGCTTAGACCTTAAAATGGCTTCTCTCTGTTCTCCCCATAAAATAAAGCAACAGCACTGTTGAAGAAAAATCTTAAATTTGATGACTCTTCTGTTTAGGTAATAAAAGCTGGTGATTGAAATTTTTTTTATATTTTGATACTCGAAAATCACATTGTTTGCTCACTTTTCTTTTGAGATTAGAAACACAAAACAAGAAGTATAACCATTAAAAAGAATAATCAGTAGCAGCACCTTTTAAATGGATAACTGGAATGCCTGTTACCAGCAAAGTAATGGTATGCTTTTTGGGAGTCTAATTTTGGTCAGTGCTACAACCCTGGCTTAGTGATTTGGTCTTAGGCCTGCTGCCTTTGTTATGGGTCATGTACATAATAGTGCGAAGGAATGTTATATATGCCTGTGCTATTTTACACGTTTAGAAGGCTTTCTGTTGTTTTCAAATGCATCACAAGATTATTAGTCAGTTCATTTACTGCTTCAAGAAATGTTGGTCACAAGTAGAAAGAGCTATGTTGGATTTTATGTCTTTTAATTCTGCAAGCAAAAAAGAACATTCAAGACAATTAAAGTTAACCAAACCTGAACTCAGATTCTGACTTCAAGAGTGGATTCAATAGCATTTATATATCTGGTTGAAAGCCAGTGTATGTGTAAAGGTATAATAGGATAGAGGGGAAGACAAGAAAGTGCACTGCTTGACATAAAATGTGCACAAAGGCAAGGTAGTGCTCCCCACTATTTCTAGTCATGCAGAATAAGGTGAAGCTTTGCCTCCATTTTATACTAAATTTGCCAGTTCCAGAATACTCTATGAACCTTATCAGATGTTTAAGAAGCGCAATGTGCTACAAGTATCAAAATGCAAGAGTACTCCATGTGGGTTCAACCAGTACAATCTTCAAAAACTGGTGCAATTGTGGGGAATGTATAAACTAAGCATTTCTATAGGGACCTAGTCTTTGTATTGATCACATTAACTATTGCAACTGAAAAATGTGAGCAACAATCTCAGTGGACTATATATATCATGTCTAAACCATGGACATTTGCATTGCTTTGGATTCCTACCTGAAATATGTCTATGCCAATGTACTTTATATTTAAGAGCAAGTTATGTGGAACATAGAAAGGTGCTAAGAAAGCAATGGCTAGCAGACCCACTACATTATCCCTTCCATTTCATGCTTTAACATAGTATCTTTTTATCATGCTGAAACTGATGTGTACATGTTGCATGGATATTGTTCAGTCAGGCACTTTGAGCTTTGTATGTTTTGTTTAATACTGTAGCTCAGATCAAAGAGGATGAGGGTAGATGAATTATCCAAACATGGTACATGTTAGGTAAACAGCATGCATGCTTTATATCTCTTCTGTGCATAAACCTCCTCATACATTTCACAAGGAAATAGGCACAGAAATAGAGTCACATTTATGAAAGGCAGGCCAGAAATTTAGAGAAAAAAATCTCAACCCATTATCTGGGAATAAAAGGAATCATTCTTTGAATGGAAGCAGTAAACCAAAGGAATATTCCCACTTCAATAACTCTTACATGCAACAACACCCGTGTTTCCTTGGCAACCAAATTTAATGAGGTTGATTTTTGATAAATGATGCTAGTTACATCATTTCATTTTCAGTAGGACTATCTCCAATTTTCAAAAGCAGCAGCACAAATGACCCTTATTCACTCGACACCAACTTTCCAGTGCTCTTGTGCAAAGCGGAGAGCAAAATAGAAAGATGGGGTAGACGATTCCATTAATGCAACTCCCGGCATTGTGAATGCTGACACTTTCCAGTCCAGTGTTACTTCTTTGTCATCAACCTGCACACTGACCCTGACCTTGCCATTAGGCAAAGGTTCTGTCTGAAAAGTTAATATTGTTCCCTTCTTTATAGGAGGTAGTTTTGTTTTCATTTCTTGTGAATCCACAAAAACTGTTCCTGCAACATAAAGATCTATGAATATAACCAATATATTTTTTTAAATTTTGCTGGTTACCTAGTCCTTGTAATAAAATGCTGTGCATTCAACTTATAAACACAACCTACATAAACCATGAAGGCACAAGCAGTTTTTTTTTCAAACTCTGACTTTATAAAGTATAAATCATAACCAAACAAAACAAAAAAAAAAACTGCCACCCTCACAAAAAAGTAAGATTAAAACACTTGGAATTCTGTTTTTTGACATTTGAAAAACATTTATGAAGCCCACTTTTACCTAATGTATGTGATACCTGTTTCAAAAATCTCTAAATAATTTGTGGAAAACGATATGGTCATGTATTCCTGTGATGTACTGGGGTATTCAGTCAAAGCATGCCAGTAAAAGCCTCTGGCTAATGCTCCCAATATGTCCAGGATGGAGGTAGCACATCAGCTGTCAAGACTGATGAAGAAGCTTTCAGTAGGAAAAACCGTTAAAAACTTCATGAGTATATTACCGTAAGTGTTAACAAAAATAGCTCCATGGCGATTGCAGCTCTCGTCATCGTTGATGTCAAGCACTATAGCCAGGCCATCCCCTGGAGAAACATCAGCTGAGTCCAAGATGCGAAATACAAGAGTGTCACCAGCTGCATAGCTGCTGATATCTGAGTACAGAACTTTAGTAAGACCTTCTCCCATCCTTGTGGCTGTTCGCCCTTCGTTGCTCAAGCTATAGGCTTCTCCACCATCACCCCATCCTGCATTAAAATATGTCATGGTGTTGAAACAGCAAACAACTGAGAATATGAAGAGAGGAATATGGAGATGCTAATATCCTGCTCAACACCAGAACAAAGACTTTGAAATCTACAGGGCACTTTCTCATGCATTTTGATACATTCATGATAATTTTAAGGTTGCAATGAAAAAACAAGACAAATCCAAAAGAAGGACAGCACTTGTGACAATGTACAAGATATACTTAGTTGTGTTTTTAATGGACTTTTTCAGAAAGGTAATTACAGATTTGAAAAGAAAATGGTGAGGTGTGGCTAACTAGCCATGTTAAAATAAACTGTTGCAAAAAGTATCATAGCAACTAAAAGGCACACGATGCTATTCTTCTATCCTTGTCTCTTTTGTGCAAATACTTTGAAGGTCTGAAAAACAACACGATGCAATCTTCACAGTGTTGTTCTGCAAAAGAAGTTTTCTGTTTGTACTCAGGACATAGTAAACTGCTTTGCATTAAACAATAAAAATGTTTTTCTACTGATGCATAAATGAGATGCTGTGAAGCTGAACTCACTATGGTGAAGTATGGTGTTGACTGCTGTCTGACACACACTCCAAGGACTCCAATGGCTATTTTTATCTACCCGACCACACACACGAAAAGTGTAATGAGCATTCATCCTAAGGTTTTTCACGGTGTAACTGGTAGCAGGGCCCTCATAAGCTGTGTGGAAAAGAAGTCGCGAGTTGTCATTACCACTTAGCTGTCCACTGGTATACTGTAGCATAAATTCGCTCATGTCGCTATCTTCTTCAACCTTTGCAAACATAACAGAAGTGTTTTCAAAAACATGATGAGCAATACATTTTTAACTCATTCAATATTGACAAAATTTATGCAATGGAACATTTTTAACAGTAGAGGTGGCATGAAGTACAATGTGTTTCCATATTTATACCTATTAAACTACAATAAAGACAAACATCAGTGAACCACTGTTCAAAAAAGCATTTTTCAAAGTGCGAATTTTTAAAAATATAGTTTTTGTTTTCTATTTACACCCTATATACAAACATAAAGTGCCAAAGAATGAAGTATTTATCAGAATATAAATTACACTTCAAATATTACCATTATATTGTCATCTCTCGTTGATAGAATATAAATCTACGTCAAATTGTCAAATGAGAAGCCAGCAACCATCTCAAACATGGCTAATGATTAACTGACTCATTTTCTACATTTAAATATAGCAAAATACCTGATTTGTTGATTATTTTAGCTCCATAAGGGAAGTAATTTGTAGCAGAACAATTCCTAAAAGTACAGTTTCTTCCTTTATTTGATAATTTATGCACAGCAAGGTGTGTTTTACGACACTATCTTATTCGTATTACAGAGCACAAAACAACCATTGGCTGAGAAGAAGTTCACTTCCGAAGATGTGAATCATAAAGGAGTTTAAATACTAGTGTACCAGTTTTAAAGACGATTACATATCTTCTTTACTGCAAAAAATAAATGTTATATGCTCGCACAGGACATTTTCAAAGTCTCTCTCTCTTTTGTGAGTCATGTAGCTGGAGAAACAAAGAGTTAAATGGTAAGAGACCTGGTAGTAGTGCCTGGAGACTAGCACACTACCTGACTGGACAAAAACAAGGCAATGGATATTTCTCTCAGTTACTGAGTATAACTATCTGTTAAAGAGGACCAGACTTCTTAGATTTCTGTGGAAGGAAAGGCAGCGAAAAAGAGAAGTCATCAGTTCAGCCTCACCTCACTTCCCAATGACAGCTCTGAAAGAGGGTTTTGTCCATGTGACATTTATGTGACCGTGACAGAAGATAGTAAGTTTCAATGCTGAAGGACACTTGTACATTACTTGTACTTAAACATTACCATGGACGTGCATGGGTGAACTGCTGTCTTTCTGCCGAGACCAACACTTAGCTCCTTGTGAAGTTCTCCGCTGTTAGTCTTGGCGAGACTTAACAATGAATGTGACTAAACTGGAAGCTTTGTGCACACCTGCCTTGTTTTAGTAGTTGACTTGAAAAAATCGCCTACCAGTAATACAAGTTTGTGAAATTACTAACAACCTGCTACATAACTTTTTCTGAAATACTGCAAAAAAAGGCAAAATGATGATGGATACTTACTCTGTTTCCAAAACCAAAGAACCAGACAGAAAATATGACAAAACAATGTGATCTCTGTCATCAGACTCACCTCTGCCCACTGAACTTGTAAGCCACCTGGCTTTCCTTCTATGTGAAGAATCTGAACTGGTGCACGAGCCAAGACTTTGCCCTCCTGCAGGACCAGGTTTCGAAGCTGCTCTTGCATGCCAGACGTTGTCTCCACAGTGATTGAGGCTACTTCAGATGGACTAGGTAATTCTGGAAAACTTGAAAGATCAAGCAGCATACAAACATATATCCATACTTCAGGATGGTGCGGAGTATGCATAAATAAAAGATCTAAATGTGGAACATATTGTTTATTGTTCTATTTGCTTTTAAAGTTAATCCCAATAATAACAAGGATTCTGTCCCAGAAGACAAAAGAAATAACAGAAGAACTTACATATCTCAACCACATGTCTTCAGACAAGATGCCTGAAGCATGATAATACTTTTGCACAGTGGTTATATGATAATATATTTAAGACAATGCAGACTTTTGGAAAGACTTGCTGACTGACGAAAAGCAAAATATTTCAGACCAGTCTTAAACCAAAAGTTTCTGTGAAATTTATTCTATCAAAAACAAAAAAAAAAAATCATTCTCCTACAAACTTCCTTTGAGTTATCCAATAAAAAAATAGTTTCCTGATTATGACCCTCAAAATTTAACCGACTCCGACAAACCAGAAATCAAAAAGAAAATGCTAAACTGCAGGTACCAACCAATCATGGATGGACTGTCATTGTTTATTCATATGTTCTACCTGTTTAGACGAGAAACCAGAGGGTTCTCCCTGAATTTAATAATTTTCTCCGGACTCTTTTCAGGGTTTCCTGCTAAAAGAGCTCCACCTGCAACAAATTTGAAAGAATAAGCTTGGTCTAGCCAAGCAATTTTAGGCTGTTTCTACCAGTCATTTATTGAGAGTCTTTTATCCTTTTCATTTGTATGCTGGTTTCATAATCTATCTGTCCATGATAGGAATAGTTTGAATAACATTGTTCACATCTGTTCCAAGATAATTGGTATCAAACAGAGGGACTTGACTTCCTTCTGTGACCAACAACTAGTTAGGAAAGCTTCCCGCATTCTGTCAATACCTGAACATGTGCTAGCGGGGGAATTTGCATTATTAAGTTCAGGTAAACGCTATGCCATGCCTGTATGCAAAAGCAATAGGCATCTGAAATCTTTTGTGCCATCAGCAATCCAGCTGCTCAATCACAGATGAACTGTCAGTGGTGTGTGTGTGTAGGTGTGGATAGGAATGTCTTGCCCATATCTCTCATTGCTCTTGTTAATGTTAATATTCCACTGCATTGTAATTGTAATGACTTTTATATATATATATTGAAAACAGAGCACACTTCCCATTTAAATTGCCCATTGGGACAAATAAAGTTGGTTATTATTATTATGATTAAAAGAAAAATCGAACAACACATAAGCTAGAGTATATCATTACAACTGCAAAATGAATAGTACAAAAATATTCATATTTCTTACGTAGTATGTTAGTATTAACTTTTATTGAACATTGTCTCAAATGCTCATATTTAACAAAGCCCTGAAAACGCTAATGTTCATGTCTAATGCCATTCCAGCAACTAAGGCTATATCACGGCAACCCTAAAAAAGCTAATTAAGCCAAAGCTGGTTAGTGCACTTGAGAAGATGTTAACAAAAGCCCAACATTAAAGTGAACCTGTATTTTACAAAGCTGTGAAGAATGACAAAATGGAACCCAACCAAGTGTAGAATAGCATTTGCAGAGCAGTCCTAACACAAGACAATTGTCTTCTTTATGAATATTCTATTTGAATCTTTAGTATTCTAAAGACAAAGAGCTAAATGACTTATTTTTGTCTTCTGACTTCTCTAAGCAAAACCTGCATAATCTTCTTGCAGAGGATATCTTCCAAATGACGCATGCTAGACAGAGATTAGTGATTTGCTGGCACAGAAATGAGCAAACATGTCTACATCATTCTAGTAAAACAAAGCCATCAGTGACACAACAGTTAGTTTTAGTACCTGAATCATCATCTTTGAAAACAAGTTCTGGACTGGTCATTTAGATGGCAAAATATGTGCTACAAGACTGCCCAAAGAATGACATTGTGAAGCATAAAATTTAGATGGAACTGTACAGCTTGTGAGGCTCATAGTGCATGCTTGTCTGGAAGACTGGTGGATCTACCTATGTGTACACCATTTATATGTGTACTACCAGTCATCACACGTTTACTCATTGCTCACCTTCTTTCATGACATTTGCAGCTGACTCTGCATTATTCTCAATGATTGCTCTACTCTGCTGCAAGGGTGTCAAAGCTCTTTCTTGGATGCTTTCAATTTCATGCAGCAACTGTTCCAGTCTGGCATCTAGTGCCTCACATACTGAAGCCTTTAGGTTAGCAAAATATGCTTTCAAAGTATGTGCAGTTTGGTTGGCACTGTGTTTCACCTGCAGTGAAGATTTCAGAGAAATGTTAAAAATTAAATTTTCTTACTAAATTACCCAATTTTCAATAGTGCATTACCATATGCAATTAACAGTCTTTAAAAGATTGTGCATGTCAGCAAAAAGGTTGTTGAGCAATAATTTACCTTCTAATTGTGTTTGTAAGCATGCACATGCACTATACAGACATGCAAGTATATTTCTAAGCAAAATATTCAATTAGGCAAATTTCTGTGGGAAATAAGTTAAAGCAGCCCCATGACCTTACAGCTGTTAGAGGTGAGGTGTTAGAGATATCCTTATCTCAAGGCCAGTTTTTTTGTGAGGTGTTGTTTCAGCCGTGCGACTTTTGAATGGGGCTGTGCGAATGAATGAGACTTGCATAGTTTTGTGCATGCAATTGTGTATGAATTTTAATTTTCATCGAGCTGCAACAGAATTGCCCTCTGGGAAAAATAAAGTCTTATATTATCTTATCTCATCTCCCTTAATGCCTCACCTTCTACCACCCTCTACAGAATCAGGTAGGAGAAGTGTGCTGTGTAACATGGATACCCAAAGGGGTAGTGTGTGTGCCTGGGATACCTTACTCTAACCACAATATCAGCTTTGCCAGATTCACATATACATCAATATAAATGTGAATAAGAGAGAAAGAAATTAAAAGACACCAACAGAGAAATGTAGGTTGCAGGAAGCAGGGAGGGGGGAAAAAATGAAGACTGCATATAATTTGTTGTTTATAAAAACATGTGCAAATGTATGTCACCCAGTAACACATAAAGAGTACCTGATCCTCTAGCTCTGTCAGTGTGTCCAGCAGCTGCGACATCTGAAACCGATAGCTGTGTGCGGAATCAATTATCTCCACTGCAGTTTGGACAAGCTCTTCGGAAGACATGGTTAACTTCTTAGTTTAGTATGACGATTGCTTCCTTCTGTCTATAGGATCCTGCATAAACAAAATCAGAAATAACATCTGCAAAGTTCTGCTTTCGATGAAATACTTGTTTAAAAACTGTCTGCAGGAACTACTTTGGTATCAAAATACTTGTTTCCACTTTGAGAATCTTCCTTTTTGAGAACTGTAAAGATGTCAAAGGGTAGATTTATAACAGATACACACTGCAAGTCAGACAAAGATTTCCAGATAACAATGGACCATCCTCTGTACTCCATATTATTGAAGGATATGGGTAACTTACTGGTGAACAAATTCTTTGACATGCTGAACTCAACCCTATAACAAAGTTAACAAGACTGCACGCTCAAGGATCTGGAGGAGCAGGACACAATGGTGATGTGACTTTATTTCCCAACTCAGTATAAGTAGAAACCCAGTACAAGTCATATCCACACATACATGTTGGGAAAATAATGGTGGAAAGAGACTGCCGAGTGAATCTAAATAAATCTAATTTAGCAAATCTGATCTTTCTGGCAGTCACAAACATTTTTCACTTTGGCTTTATTTTTAAAAAAGTGTATTTACATTGTCTTTTGACCTTTGTACCCATGTCTGATAATTTCTACAATCATTGGCTTTGTGGAGTTTTAAAATCTACCACTGGGACAATCCAGCGAACTTCTATTTGCTCCTCAGTTATAGGCATGATCCATTTGCATAAAGCCCAATCTTATTTGTATTCGATTTTATATACCAAGCTTTGATTAGTGTATTTCAGCTAAAAACATGTTAAATTTTGTTCCAGATGGTGTTCCACGGTACATTATATATTTTTTGAACTTTTCCCATAAATTGGTATCAGTATCCTGTCGCTTCAATAGTTTCTACATTTATAATCTAGTTGTTAAGATTGTTACAAGTTAGTCCATACACAATGCTCAGCTGCTAATTTTCTTCGTTTTTAGTTAACTGTTTTAATCTTTTGTTATTGTGATGTTCAAAGACGTGTAATGAACATTTAACAAATGTGACCGCCTTTCCAAAATCTATAAGAATTATTTATTTGTATTTATATATAAGATATGGAAACACTATCAAGCACAACAATTAAAAACTGACAAAGGTGCTTGCACACTGAATAAAACACAGAAGTATACTGAATTTTATTTCACTGTATGCGGTCCTGTAACTTGATATCGTAGCAGTGAAACCAGGCCTGCGCAAAAATGATTTTCTGACCCATAACGATCATACCTTTCGAGTTTGGTCTGAGGCTTGTGAAGGCGCCAAGCTGCTTTTTTTCATAACAATAAACATAAGACATTTAAAAATAAAATGACTGGGTTAACTCGGTCGAAACTAATGCTAAAAGCATTATTTTTGTAAGCATTACTGATCACTTTCTACTACTTTCACACTTGCCACATTGAAATGTTCGCATTCAGTAGAAGAACTGCCAGTTGATGTTTATTGTACTGTTTTTAGCATTAACTGTGTAACATATGCGTGCGCTTTATTTTCTGAATGCACTAGGCGGAAGTGAGGATCCTCGCGAGATCCCGTCTGTCTGTGCGTGACGTTGCGAGAGAAGCGCAGACGAGATGACAAAGCGCAGTGAGGGAAATGGAGCACCAGCGTCAAGCCTAATGCTACACTAACGACTAATTTAGAAAGTGGAGCACTCCAGTCTTGCATATATGCAGTGAACACCAGCTAAGGTTCATTTGTCGTGCATGTGGAAACTTTGTGGATTTTAGTCAAGTTGATTGTTGGCGATCGCCGAATAGCGACCAGAAAGAATCGCATCACGATTGTCCGGTGTCCCGTTCTGCATTCAACAGGTAAGAACTATGAAAGGACGTGATACCATTTTTTGTAAGGCTTGTCTATAACATATACTTAAAAGGGTTCTTAAGTGAGTTATTCAATTATATGTTTAGGTAAATAATTTAGGTAAATGTATCTTGCATTTCCTGTCGGCTAAGTGTTGGAGCACTCGCGCAGTCGTGTAAAGTCAAGCGGAAAATTTACCAGCAATGAAAGACATCTTTAGTGAAACGGACACAATTGAAATATGGAAGGGCCGTAGTAGAATTGTGGACAGCGAAAATTGATTTCGATTAGCAGCTCTAAAGTTTGATGACTGTTTAATTACTCAAACGAAAGCTTTAGACGGTGTTCTGGTACCATTCTAACAGCTGAACATAAGAATGGATTGTTAAGTAATGTATATAACTGGTATCTGTTATAGATACAAAAATGGATTGTCACGCTTGTAGATGTCATCGTTCAATTAACAGTTTTTCAGCTAGATAATTTTTCTTGGATGGATAATAGTGATGATAAGAAAAAGCAGAAAAGCTTGCACATACTTCTAGACCTATAAACATTGAAAACAGAAAAAAAGAAAACGTTTATGGAAACGAGTCGGTAGAACTAGAAGACCACACATTGGTTTGAAAGCTTTTTGGCTTCATTTAGGTAACTTCTTGTTTTTACTGTCCTCTTTACAAATGTATGGACCATGAGTAGGACTTCACGCCATCTAACATGATAACACTAGCTGCCTATGTTCTTTTTTCATCCTTTCCATATTAAAAAATTATAATAATGGCAAGAAAATTGTCGAGATCACATGATCTACTATATAATAATTTAGTTCTTTAATGACAGATATAACATATACACTTTGTTCAGTTAATCATGTTAGTACTAGTAGTAGTAGTAGCAGTCACTCTAATTATTTTTCAGAGGGAAAATACTTCAAAATATTTGAACAAATGCAGATGTATCCAGTAGAGCAGACTTGTAGTTAGCAGAAAACTTTTGCTGTCTTAAATGTTTGAGGTTCTCTAGAATGTACATTGTTTCTGTAGTTTTACAGATCTTTTTAAAAAATATACTGCAAGAGCAGACATGATTAAGGTACCAATAAATGGCTTTCAGGTAGATGAGGATTATTTGCAAGGAAACTTATGCAGCTATGATTAGCATAGTGTGTGTGTGTGTGAAGACATCCATTTTGAAGTTTCTCTGTTTGTTCAAATTATATATGATCAGCCAAACTCATGGTGACAATACATAGCTGTCCAGTATCCAAGAGTGATATATTATTAGTGATCATGTTAAGAGTATTAATCACATGCATAAATAACAAATAATATTTAGTTTTAAATGTCAGTTGTACACAACTGGCATCAGTAGATCCTCTACACATGTAAGTTTGGCAGTTGATCAATGGGAAAAAATCTGCAGTTTGTAAGCACTGATGATGTTTGGAGGCTGTCTCTTTTTTTCATTGTTCAGCCATGAATCAAATTAATCAAGAAAGAAATGTAGAATGTCTTAATGTGAGCATTTTTTAAAAAAAAACAACCTTTTATTATTGTTCATCTGAGGCAAATCCACAGATAAAAAGCGAATACCTAGTACTTGTTGCTTATTGTTGCCTTTTAGTTTTGCGTATAAACCTAATTTTCTTTCCTTTTTTAAAAAAAATTACATTTATGTCATTCTTAGCTGTTGGAAGATCAGTAGATGCTGGGATGTTCTATAGACACTTGCACAAGCACATGTATGCACAAGCACCCAGACTTGCACAGGTTGGATAATTGGCTCATCTGAGTACACACTGTAGGTGTGCCACTAGAACATACAAAGTGGCTGTAGTATAAGCCCACAGGAAGGGAATTTCTTTGTCAAATAAGAATCCTGTTCTTTTTTATTGCCTGGTTTCACATGACACCTAAGTACCCAGACTTTGTTAGGCATGTGTGCATAACTACCAGTTTCAGTAATAAACCACTGTAGGCTTAAGTTGTCCATGGCAACACACTGATGCAAAGGCTTCAGCATAAATCTTCAAGCTTAATGTTTTTTTCTCTTTCTGCAGTAGGAACATTTGGAATACTCATAGCATGTTTTCTTACCGTGTGCATAAAAGATGAACTTCATTTTTATTGCGTATAGGTTACAGACGAAGAATTAAATATGCTCCAAATATTAACACAGATGCCCTCTGTATAGTATCTAGGATGAACAGAACTTAAAAGACCAAGAAATATTGTTAACATTGGTAAAGGGGAAGATTTGCATAGTAAAAATACCCAAATGAAATGTACTACAAATGATGACTGATTTCCAGTTAAAACACTCATGAATGACCAAGCAGAAAAGCTGTGCTATCAGACACTTTCTAAAAAATCACTTTTGTAAGTAGAGAAACATTTACAATAGACTAGTAAAGTGTATAAATGAGATATAGCCCTTTTTTGATCATCTGATATTGCTACCACCATAAACAATAGCAACTATAGCAATAATGTATATTGTCAAATGCCTTTTTTCATTACCAAATGTGGACTTGGAGCGCTTTACATAACTATGTAAACATACATGAATGAGAAATACTTGCTGGATATGGATCTATACAGCTAGAAGCACCTCGCTATATGTCAGAGGTGGGCTGTGGCATCATTTGTACTTTATAACAGTCATCAGCGGTGAATAGACCTTGGGCATAGTAGACAGCAAATGTATTTCAAGCGTCTGTCTCTTTTGAAGTGACAGATGGTATCTCTTTATCTAGCTGATATATAACCTGAAATATTTTCACAAAGTGTAGCTGCTTATGTATTGAAAATGTAAGTTTGTGTTTAAAGTATAATTAAAAAACAGATTAAAAAAGTTCCTTAGGGGTCTATAGGATGGGGAAAGTGAGTCAAACAGCTGGAGGAAAACTTCCTAGAAGGAAATAAAAAAGGAAGCCATGGGAACTGGTTGGAGAGAGGACATAGTGTCCTGCTCTTCTCAGCCACTATCTCATCTATTTTAACCCACCACCAGTTCACCCTCCTAGGCACCAGGCCTCTTCCTATTTGATACCTATTTGGGAATGTCAGTCTAGTGACATGTTCAACTGCTGGTGAGGAGAGCAGGAGAAAAGCAGGGCACAGATGCGGGAGAGACTGATGTGATATTCAGTGTAGGGTAGATGGGTGGGAGAAAGAGAGGTAGAAGTAAGCCAGTTGACTGGGAAGCATGCATTGTCAAGCACAGACCTGACCTGCGGACTGTGGCTTCTGCCATATTGGGCGTTCAAGAACACACTTTTCGCCAAATCACTGTTCTTGGTGTGTCCCTGCTTGTGTTTGATGTGACATAATCATAGTTCTACTTTTGTTGTTTTAGTATGGCTCACGTGATGCCATGTTGACTCCCACCCTTTTTCCTCCTTTGTTTCTAATGGGTTGGGGTTTTTATGGGAAGGGGGTGGGTGGGGTCGGGGTGATGATGGACATAGGCTACTAGGTACTGTAGTTTATGCATAATCTCGAAGGAATCACATGTTTGAAGCATGTCTCCAGGCAAAATCTAGATAGGGATGCTGCTATTCATGCTTCAGAAGTCCACAGGCGTTGAGATCTGATGCAAACCCGCTTGTTCAGGTAGCTTTAAGCTGTGCAACTGGTAAAACTCGAATGCGCGCATGTTTGGGAGAGCTATTTTTGAGCTAGCGGCAACGCTCATGTAAGTGTAGCCTTGGTGGGGGGAAGGCTAGTGTCTTTGATTTTCATGGGCGTTATCATCGTTAAGTCGGAGAAAGTGTCGCGGGCCTGACAAGTGGAGAGGCGAGTCAGCTCAGTTTGCTTTAGAGAAAGAAGAATGGCCAGCAAAATGGAGTCGAGATCAGGAGTGCTGGCGTTTCCGCTTACTCGGATATCGGTCACTTAATCTGCCTTTACTTTCTGGTCCCTTTCTTTTTGTGGTCCCCCCCCCCCCCACTTCTTTGTCTCTACCACTCCCTCCATCCTTCAACAAGCGTCTTCTGTATTTACGTGATACAGATTCGTTAGAAGATCCGTTTCACATTCTACACTGCAAAGATCTTTCATTCTGTGGAAGATGGGCTGTCTGATGAAACTGTCCTGCAGAGTGAGGAGGTATGTCCATGGTAGAAGACAATGTGTCTGATAATATTTTCTGCGAGAGGGAAAAGACAAGCTGTCTGGTAACACTTTCTGTGAGAGTGAAGAGGTACGTTTCCAGGGTAATGGTGTGCTCGTTATGATTATTTTACCTGCCCCCCCCCCCCCCCATTCCTCCTTTCAAACTCGTCCTCTTCCGCCTGCTGTCGCCCCGCTGCTTCACCTGTCATTCAGATTCATGTTGTCTGTATCTTCCCAGCCACGTGTTCTTTATGATCATGGTACCAGCTGTTGTTTACCTGTCTGGCCTGACAAGCAGTGCATTCCAGCGAGGTGGGAGGGATGATAGTTTGAGGATGAAGAGGTTCATGCCTTACAAACACGCTTGCTGCCATCGAAGCCTGCGGTGTTGGTGATGTAACATAGGGTCTTCTATTCGTGACAGGCCGGGAGGCAACATGGCACAGTGGCCCCGGCCTTTTTGGCACAGCGCACCACACACCGGCGTGGCGCGTACGATGATGGAGGATGACGCAACGACTGAATGAAAGAGTTGAGTCACTGTCGCTATCAAATGATAAACTGGCGTGTTTGCCCAGCAGTCCTTTCATACTGTAGTCACGATGTACAAACACCATTGGAAGGGAGCTAAGGACACCGAGGCAGGGGAGAGAAAACTCGTAATTTCCTATAACGGCGCAAAATGAAAATGATCATCGTCACCGCAAACATCACGTTCTTGCTTTAGCTTTCATCACAATATGTCAGCACCGTCCGGTCGCAAGCGAAAGGACACAACTGTAGTAGAAAAGGATATAACGCGATATTCTTATTATTCACGAGATATGATTTTAATTCTGTCCACATGGACGAGAATGATTACCTTTTCATTGATTTGTGCAATAAGACGATTACTTATACCAGCTCTGCAACTAAATAAATCTACTTAATAGCTTAACATCCTTTGTTTATTTTTTTTTAAAAATAATCTTTCGGAATATCCAGTGAACTGGAGCCAGTCCCCACAGTACTCATTGACACCCTAAAGATAAACCGGTAACGAAGAAGAAAAGCCAGCACATTATCAGGGAAAATTTGCTAGCACCGGTCGTTTCGTCACGCGGCCTGAGTCGAATCGTCCCATGTCCATATCGTCCCAAGTAAGACTACATCGTCCCAACACTGAAAGCCGAATCGTTCCAGGCCCAAAAGAGAGTCGATGACCAATTCGGCTTACTTGTTTAGTTTCTCATCCTCATCATTTTGGCTAATTAAGCTGGGAATTTAATTTTGCGTGAAGTTCTTGATTATTTTGACATTTCCATCCTTCGGCAGATTTGCTTGCTGACCAGCAAATATGCACCGAAGCGAAAATTTGTCGAACGATGGAGATAAATATGATACAAATTATTGTAAATATGGCAGAGGAAAAAAGGCGCGCTGCTTTAAAACTACTGCTTAATTGACTGTAACATTTGAAGTGTTTGGTAACACTCTTCCTGCGTAACAGCAGTAAGGCTCTTTTGTTTAGATAGGAGTCCTATGCCAACATTCAATCATCATTTATCAGTTCTCTTTGAGCCGCGCGCAGATTGGAAAAGAAGGTCGAGCATGTTTGTGTGGCTCACTTTATAGCATTCTTTCACTGCGAGCGTCTATAAGCAGACTGGAATGGATTAAGGAGACGATTTTGATTCATGGGTACAAGAAACTGAGAAGGAACAATGTTTTCCAGAATATTGGACAGAAAATACGTTTGATACTAGTTTGTAATTGCTTAATTAGTTGTGGTCTAGAGACAGTTTTTTCATGAGTGGGTGAGCAGCAGCTCTTGAGCTGGAGGGAAGAGGGACCAGACTGAGAGAAGCATTTATGATAGAGTTCTATGTGGCATTAGGAGACTGCACTCAACAAGCAGGAAGAAGGAAATGGGATCATGTTTGAAAGCCAAGTAATATGCTCAACGTTTATCACGACAACAACCAGCATGTGTATTTCGCGGTTAAATCTGAATAAAGATGATTTTGCACGATACGCTGTCTGCTCTTTAAGGACTGAATGCGCTTTCCCTGATGATAGTTGTCTGATCACAACTAGTAGTGGAAACCAATCTAACGTCCTAGTGACAGTCAGGTGATCGGGGTGGGGTGTTGGGGTGGGGTTAGAATTGCAGACACAGTTAGACACTTATAGCTAGTAACCTTACTCATCTTTGCTCTCACCTAGGATATCACCTGTGTCACTGCGTCAAGCACTTGGGACAAAAATGGCATCCCATTAAACCTTTAAACAACTATTCTTCTACACTATTTTGAACACTCCACCACCTTTTTTTTTCAGAGTGTAGGCGCGCGACAGCTGAAACTGCCACTAAACTGACGAAATGTAACCCATGGGTCAGTTTTCCTATAACATGGTAGATTCTTTTTCTGTCAAAAGGCACAAAAATTATGTAGGAATAGTTTTTGCTTTTATCTTTAACCCTTTTACTGTCGGTGTATGTGCAGAAGAGAATGTGTGTTTGTGTGCACGCATGTTCCTGAATGATGATGGACCCCGTGTGACATGTTTGTTTAGTATTTTAAAACTTAATGACCATACTCATGACACTGCACTATATAAATGTACTGTAGTAGTATTATTAGCGTAAACATATTCATTTACAATCGGGGTGGTTGATCTCGTTCTGTACATGATGTTAAGTTTTTAGAGGGGTAGAAAATAGTCAGACTTGGGAAAGTAGTTTCTTGCACGAAGTTTTATGTACTGTTAAGAAAAATATTTTGCACTTCGCGAGCCCTTTCAAGTCATCGATCTCGCTTCTCGACAGCTCATTCTCAAGCTCGCTCGCAAGGCAGCATGATGAAATGCCATTCGACAGCAGAAAACAATATTTTGAATAAACTGATGCATGTGCATATGCGATGGATGCTGAATATTTACGTGGAAGCGCGTCAAGGTGCCTGGATGCTTGCCAGGCAGGGCAGTAGAGGTAGGATCATGGTACCACCCGTTTGCACCTGTCTGCCAGGTGAATGCTTATTGCTAGGTGTCTGCGCCCTATTGGTGACGGATGAGGTTCTATGTGAAGCACATCATTGCGTGCTTGATGTGAGTCGGCGAACTGAACCCTGGCTTGCTCTTATACGTGTATACGCAGTGTACTTCCTTCCTCGATTCGGCAAGTTTTCTATCGTTTTTATGGTTTATTCTAAATACGTAGGCGCTCAGTTCGTTGCATGGACACCTACATATGCCGCCTCTACCCTCATTCACAAGTGTTTACTAGCACTCTTTCAAATAAAAGAAAACTCCAAGTCTTCAGTTTTTGTGTTAGAGCATTTTCTAGAAATTTCCGTCACAATAATGCTTGCAGTCAAGTGCGAAAGTAGCTGATTTACGATGGTATGTGAAATGAAAAGGAAATATATTTTATTTCACTTGTGGGACTAGCCTGCCGAGTCTAAGTACACTGAAGTTAAATATGTTGTAGCCGAGACAACGCAAGAAGGGACCGTCCTCTTACTAGTTAGCGTCCCTCGGGATAGTCTTTGCTACAGCATGATGACAGGTACTAGATCTTTGGCGTAGTTCAAACTACTAAGCGTAGTTGAAAGAACAACTTCAAAAACACAAAGTTCGGAGAGCACGACATTCAAGATAGCGTCTGATTAAGTCATGACATTTTTAAACTAGCTTTCCCACGTAAGGATCTTTTTAAAATATTATCAAATATGTCTGACAAATGGTTACACGATAATATTTTTTCAATGGCCAAACACAGTAACACATTCGAGAAATCGTTTTCGGTTAGGAAATTCCTTTTCGAAAGACATTTTCGCGCGGTGTGCGTGTTTTCGACGTCTTCAGACAATGAGACAAGTATGAGACAAGTACGTCCGTGGATTTAATTGTCCAGTTAGAGGTTACGGGGCGAATTTATTCATTTTCACACAAGATTGGGCGCCGCTTCAAAGAGCAAAGCAAGACGGGGTATTTGGCGACCAGGCCTGCTCAAGTGGCCTCTTGCTCCGCGCGGAGAACATTTAAACGCATGGACGCGTTTGCCATATTTACCCGGCATGTATCGTCAGAGGACTGTGAGGAAGAGCAACAGTCGGTCTTTTAAAACCCGCACAGCACGGATGCTGAGAGGCATTCATGTATCTGTTCTGACTGTAGATGGCGTCCATATGTTATTTTCAGTCGTTTTGTGAGTGCCAGCATGTTCTACCACTGACCCAAAGCCAAAGTTAGTGAGAAGCATGGTAGTTCTGACCTCAGACTTGCTTGGGATAGATCCGCCTGCACATCCAAAGTACAGGAGAAGGGTGGATTTATTTACATCTTTTACGGAATGCACTCCTAAACTTTTTATCATTAGCGTGCTTGTCAGATAAGTATTAGAATTTGTGTACATGCATCCAGAAGGCTACAACCTTTTGAGAGTCAACATAGCATGTAACAGATACATATAAAGTAGCTACCGACGCAACTTTAAAGAAAAAAATAATTAACTTACCTTATAACATTCAGGTACATTTTCAGGATCTTTACCAGGGTGCTAGGAACACATCTGTTTCCGCTCTTTAAACTACATTGATCGGTAAATATTAATAAATGGGGGTAGGGAGAGCAATATTTATTTTTAAATGAACCGACAGTCTTCATCGGAACCTTGGACTCACCCGACGTGTGGGTTGACAGACCATTCACATTCGTGAGAGTAGAGCCAAAGAGTAACCATCTTTGGTAGAGCTTAGAGTAAGACGAGTGTCATCAGACTGTCGTTTATGTTTAAGAATGAACAGTTTTGTCCTTAAACCTTATCTCTCTGTCAGTCATCTTGTTGCACTCTGAAGCTTGGTTTTCTTAGTCCTGAGACCCACGAAAGTATAGACGGAGCCAAGACAGTTTACTAGACGATTAGTTTAAAAAACGCCGTCATGTGTTTGGATTGAACGAAGTATGTAGACGTTTATTTACCCCATACATCCATCTCCCAGACTGTCACTGTCTTGCCTTCTTAACCAGACACATTGTGCAATGTGTATGTGATTACGCTTGGCAGATCTTGGCGACTATGATGCTCATGACAACATTTGCCAAAGTGACAGTGAACAATGTGTTGGGTTGAGAAAGCCCTTAACAAATGCTTTCACGTTTCCTGGCTCAGCCTGTCGCTTATCCGTTTTCAGTAATTGAAGGAGAGAGCTATCCGGGTTACTTTTTATTTTTAGTTTATTAGGGTGTTTTATTTTTAAATTTTAAATTAGATGAGTTTCCCAATGTTTAGACAGCTAATTACGCTATTTTTATGCCATAATTTTCAAAGATTTTTTTAATGCGATAATCCGTTTTGCGGGAAAACGCTTGCCTTATATAAACACCCCTTCCCCCCCCCCTCACATACACACATACAAAGAAGATGGGGGGGTGGGGGTGGGGAGAAGACGCACCCAGACACTTTCGCGGCCTCTCCCCCTCTTTCTCTACCGCACATCACACTAACCTTTACCGTAGAAGTAGAGTAAGAGAGGATTTTACCTGAGATGAGCACAGAAACAACAGACCTCAAAAGCGAGGTTACACCTAAGGTATTCTCGTTCTTTGCTTTTTTTTTTTTTTTTTTTGCTTACGTGTGTAGCTGTATTAAAATAATTGAGCGTAAAATAGAGTTTAACGAAGCTGACGTGATACATCACATGAATATTGGTCATTTTCGTTGTGTAACAAGTGGCAGGCATGCCGAAAGATACTTCTGCTTCCTTTATTCCAGAACAGTAGTCAGAAATATGGTAGTTTTTGCTGCTGCGAAGAATATGTATTCGCTGGAGATATGCTAAAGCATACTTAACACTGCAGTAGTGGGAAGACGGAAGTCCTAGTTATAAGAGGCTTGCAGTGTCATTGAGGGAGTGTTAAGACGGCAAAAAAGTGTGCTTGTTGCTATGCTTCTCGAGAGTTCTAAAAACTAATCGTATCATTTTTTTAAAAAGTTCTTAAGGGTAGATAACGTGTATCTTAGCAAAGTCGAGGGGGGAGTTAAAGGTGAAATAGGGGTGGATGGTGTGGAGCAAAAGAGTTGTAACATGCGCAGGTGACTCAAGTGTTGTCATATTGCTCCAGTCGTGGAAATAAAGTCTTACGCCATGTGAAGTAAGGGCAGTAGAACAGCGCCATCTAGTGTCAATAATAATTGGTAACCAGTCGTAGACACAACAACTAGAGATACCTGGTGTACGGAAGGGGGAGTGGGTGCATGGACGTGCGTGTGCGAGCGAGTCAGTTGACGAGATACATTATGTTAGTGGCTTTAATGTTGTAACGACACCCGCCTAGGCCTCTGATACGTTTTCTTGGCAGCAGCTGGAGACGAGCTCTGCAGCCGAACACCGTGAAATCTCATTACATGTTCACCGTTTTTCAGTTGCCACTGGTTTCCTCCTCTGTTTCCTATCATCACTTCGGCGTGGTTTACACGCGCAGACATTTCATACCTCTTCACTCACTATCTCTCCCTCTTTTCCTTCACATCGCTGCCAACGCTGCTACTTCATGGCTTGTGCCAAGTTTTGCTGCTGGGAGGGGGTGTGGGGAACGGGGACACTTTCACAGGAAATTTCCTCACGGCCAAGCTTTTCGTCTCTAATATGTCTAAAGACTTGGAAACAATCTTCTACTCACTGCGTATGTGCTTTGGTCAGAAACACAGGTGAAAGGCAGACCAGGTGAAAAGAGTATGCGCGAAGACTGCTGAGTTATGGACCCTAAATTTGTGACGCAGCGTTTGGCGTCCTCCTACCTTATGGTCTAGCCAAAGAACAGATTGAGAGACATGCGGGGACTGGAATTGGGATTGCATTTGTCTTCAAAATATTGCTCTGAGCATCTTGAAGTAAGATTAAAAGTTGGTTCACATGCAGGTTGCTTGGTTCTCACTACATAATTTAATCGATTTTTCCATTATTATAATATTAATAAAGTAAATTTATATAGCTCTTTATTTCACCATCAAAGGCTAGTTTAAAGCACTTGACAAAGAAAAAATATAAGCGCACTGACAATAATAATAATGGTCTCAAACCAAAGAGTTTATTGTGTTCTGTGAAAAGAAGGTGAATGCCATCAGCACCAGCGCAGTATTACTGCTACAATATCTATTTCTAGCCTTCTGTTCTTCTCTGATAGTCTTTTTACTTGTAGCTGTGATTTATAGTTGTAGTATCAGTGGTAATAGTAGTGGTAGTGGTGGTGGCAACAACAGCATACAGTTGCCCATTTTTTCGCGCACACGTAACCGTCAGGTAGGTGGCATCAACACAACGGCAGTGAAGAAAATAAGTGAAGCAGGAGGCAGGGTTGTAGAGGGAGATGAGATGATCAAGTTGTTGACTCATTAGATTCTAAAGCAGCGGGAAGAGTGTTGCGAGGAAAATTTACCTTCGAGCACAAGCGTGAAATAACTGCAGGGAAACGCGCGGAGCACTCCTGCGAGGGATTATGACAGGACTGCAGGCACTGCAATGCTCACCATTTGTCAGTGCAGACATGTTTGCACGAAACGTTAGCCCCAGATAAAAATCGGCTGGTGCATAGGCCAAAAAGCTTGGTGTCCCGTCTCCACCTGGGGGTTCCACGTCGAGAGCCAACCCCATCTTCTCCGCAATTTCCTCCTCTAGAGAACGAGACGGATCTTTGTCGTGTAAAGCTTGAAAGCGCCTCCTTGTTAAACATACTCCCGAGGTAGGTAAAGGACTTCTTCTAGCGGCTCCCCATCCAACCTGGCTCTTCGCAGTCAGTGTTGACCTTCAGGATCTTGGTCTTGCCCCCCCACCCCTGACTGGATTTCTGATCTGCATCTGTCGGTGGCTGTGGGACAGTGCCAGATCGTCTGCAAAGAGGTCGTCTATCCACAGAGTCCACTGGACATTTGCCTTTCATTCATCACAGTCGATTGCGATCAGGAACAGCAACGGGTGCAGCCTTGCCTGACCCTGTCCTCACTTCTGACTCGGCACGTCATTCCCTCCCCCTCCTTGTCATGAGTTAAGTGTCATACTCCCTCTAGTGAACATAGCAAGGGTTTGTTTTATAGCCCCACGCCCAACCCTCCTCTTTTTCAGCCGGGCTTGGGACCGTCCTTGGCGGAGTTACACGAGTATGGCTGATCTATCGGCACGTTAGCCCCCAGATAAAAAGGTGGATTAGACAATACACAGCACCCTGCGGAAAATGAGAGGTCCCGCGCGGTTCCGCATCATTGGCAAACGCTGCTATCTAAGGCGGGTCGTGCGGCGTTGCGGTAAGGGGCGAGAAGGAAGTCATTGGAACACCTGTCAGGTGGGGAGGCCGAAGCATCGCCCAGCGCTGTTGTCAGGGTCAGTAGGCGCTCGATGGGCTGCACAGAGCGGGAAAACTTCTCTCTAGCACAGCTCTGATCCTCATCGTCTGCTTGCCTGCGTCTGAGGCGAGCCAGCGACTTATGTGACCAGAAGGTTGAATATTCTGGAACAATGTCCTTAACACACGCAGATTAGGAGCTGAGGTAGGTGGTATGCGTGGAGCACTGGAAGAAACAAAGCGATTTATTTATTTAAAACAAATTAACAGATTGAAATCAATATGTACAACCGTTTTGAATGATTTTGATTAGAAGTAAGAGAAACGAAACAGCTGCTAAGAAATATAAATCGAGTGATTATGTTTATCTAACGTGCGCTGAGATCAAGGACAGCCACAGCAAACAATGAAACCAGTCATCCGTCTACATAAGAGCTATTTTTGTAAGCCGTAGTGAGCACAAGACAGGTCAGATACTCGTGTTATTGGAGCCAGTAAAGGGGCTTTATCACTGGTAATGAAAGTTTGCTTGCTACAAGGCTTCAAACATCAGGATAGCTGTTATCGAGCGTCACGACGCAAGTCCAGAACTGGCCTGGGGATGCGAGATGGCCTATCGGGTACATGAGAATAGCATTGGCTGGTACTGTTTAGCATTCTATTCACCTGCGTACAAATGGCCGTAATAGATATATATGCTGGTTGCACAGCTAGAGTTGCTTTGTTGAAACTTTAAGAGCTTCAGGTGGACAAGTGTTGAGAAAGTAAAATTGGCAGAAGGTGAGACTTTTGATTTTGCTTAATTTCTAACTTACGTTGGGATTTTTCTGACCCTCTTTGTGCTTTGTGCCAGATGACTGTAAGTAAAAGAGAGCGTTGATTCTCTTTAGTCGGAGTCTTTCAAACGACGCAGTCAAACGTGCCTGCTACGACACAACTAAAAATGACGATAGGTGAAAGTAACCCAATAAATTGTGCACGCATTCCATAATACTCTATTGCCCTTGACACCATCATCTCACAACATCTTGATTGTTTGGTACAGTCAGATAGCATTCACGTCTTGATGTTGGTACAGGCAGGTAACATTCACGTCTTGATGTTGGTACAGTCAGGTAGCATTCACGTCTTGATGTTGGTACAGTCAGGTAGCATTCACGTCTTGATGTTGGTACAGTCAGGTAACATTCACGTCTTGATGTTGGTACAGTCAGGTAACATTCACGTCATGTGTGTCTCATGTACAGTCAGGTAACATTCACGTCTTGATGCTGGTACAGTCAGGTAACATTCACGTCTTGATGTTGGTACAGGCAGGAAGGCAGCCGCCGCCGATGATCTCTCACAGTTCCATCAAATACGTCAGATCCGTTTTAGTTATTTTTGTACTTGTTCTGTTACATCTACGGACTAATTATTCCTCACACTAAGTCGTATTTGATAAATTAACTTTCAACCAAATTAGCCTAAGTTCAATTTTTTTAAAAGTTTAGACAAGTTCGCATTTTGGTTGACTGGTCGGTCCAAAGACGTCCACGGGCCGGATCCGGCGCGCGGGGCGTACTTTGCCAACCCCTTGAACTAAATCCTTGTCTTTGATATGGCTGAGCGCTTTGAAACAGCATTTATTTAAGTTTGAACAAAAAGTCCAGGGTGATAGATGACTGGTGGGTGCATCCTCGGTTTCTGCGCTTCACACAAGAGTATTGTCTCCCGATCTACCCTCTAGGTAACAACACAGGGGTTCTCGGGTTGTCGTACACTCGATACAGGCATGCATGCACACGAATGCCGCGTCACGTGTGTAAGAAATTAATGGTGAAATGTAATGAGAGAGAAGTAATTTGTTTGGCTTAAGGTAGACAAGTAAAACCGAGTGAAATCCCACTTTTTTAGATCACAGCTAACAGCTGGCATCCGCTGACAGTAACTACAGCACGCCGCGACACGTGAGAACGCACCTTACAGGTTACAGGTAAATGGTGGACATTTACTTTGCATCCACCTGTTTCCCCTCACCCCACCCTCTCTCTCTCTTGTGTATAGTGGGAGGAGAGAGGGTGTGCACCCCCCCCCCACCTTAGAAGGTGATTGCACCCACAAGCTTGAATACGCTGCACATAGACTGCCTGCACCGTCAGCGGGGATTCCTCCCGGAATTGTCGTTGAATCACTTGTCCACAGCTTACACTAAGCTTTGCGAAAGTAAGTTTGACGCTAGAAGTTTTCTTACCTTGCAGGAGAAACCAATTTTTACGAGAGATATGACAGTGTCGTAAACTACTTCCACAGTTTGCGAGAACATTGACAGATATCTCCACAGCTTGCACCAAGATTTGCTCGAGACGTAACAAAGCACTCTGTTGTAAATATTTTCACATCTTGCGGTAAGCTTTGCTCAAGACATAACAAAGTACTCTGAAAATATTTCCACATCTCGCGCAAGCAGTTTAAGAGCATTTTGGCAATTATTTCCTGGGCGAGGTCTAGGACAAATTGTGGACACTATAGCCCTCCAGAAGCAGTTTTGTCTGTAGCTTCGCCGGGTATGTGGTGTGCTGTGCTGTATGGTGCTGAGGGACTCGCCTCCAGACCGTTGCGTCTTGTCGCCGCCTGTTGTATCGATGCGTCGCGTGACGATGAATCCCACTGGCGCATACGCACTGACCCTCAGCTGCGGCTTGCTGCGAGCTGCAGTACCCATTCACGATGAGAGCAAACTTGGGATTAGGGGAGAGTGGATACGAGTCGCTGTCAGGTCTTCCTCCGATCGCCGCCTTCTGAATAATAATAATGGGTGGTATTTGAAATGCGCAGCACCACGACCAAGATAGATCGCACTCACTGCGCAGACCAGTAATGATAATGTCCCAAAGATGTGTATTACGTGTTTTGGTGAGGGAAAGGTATTTCTATGATGCCCCGATGCCTAGGATGTACTTCTGTATGATCTCGTCACATAGATTATATTCTTAAACTAAAAAGAAAAGTACTAAAGACCTAGTTTTTCACTAGCTCTTAATTTTGAATCATTTTGTATTTGCCGAGGTGGGAGTTTTTATTGACGGTGTTTAATTGAATATATTCACGGTGGCTGCGCGCGTGCGTTTATATATATATATGGTAATGGATGATGTGTATATTTTGTAATAGTTCTTCGCTTTTACCTTGTTGTAAATTGTGAGGAGTGTGTGTGTAAAGCACGATAAGCCTGGTATTAGCTGGGGAGACTGCGCTCAATATGTATCCATCATCCCCGTCGTCGTCATCGTCGTCGTTGTTGTTACTACGTTTCCATACTTAAGAGCTATATGCCTGCTGCCTCAACGCTGATTCTGAATGAAATGACGTTCACCCATATAACGACAAACACCACAAGACCCACAATATATATATACACAGACTGCCCTTAATTTGTGACATAACAGCGTATACCTTATGGCGTGATCATTTTTTTTATTCTGTTAAAAACAGTTGTAGCCTAGGTAAAGCATACCAGTCTTTTGTAATCTGTTACAATATTATCAGTCTGATCAAATGATTAGACGACTCCTCTTATCATGATATCGTTCTTTGTTGCATATATTTCAAACGACATCTGTTTGTCTGTTCGTTTATGTGTGTGTATGCACGCGTGGTTGCGAGCGGGTGAAGCGGGTGAGTTTACGGTCTCCTGCCAAATTAACTGGAATTGCCGTTTTTGCATTGCAGTCAGCTTCACTACGGGTGACGTTCCTGCGGACATTTTTCAAGGCTCCTAAACGTCGTTACTTTGGCTGTTGTGCTCACGTCCAGTCGATCACTACACGGATATTCCCAAAAGCGACATGACCGCTCTCTGTTCACAAACCTCCTAGCGCCAGCAGCCCCATTGACCCACTGAGGTGTGTGTGCGCGCGCGTACGTGTGTGGGAGGAAGGTGAAGGGGGTTACACGGATGTTTAAAATGGGAGAGAGTGGACACCACTGGCCCCGGCCCAAGACCACAAGGTGAAGGAGGGCAGCAAACACACACCTCTGGCCGAGGGCGCATATACATGGCGCTGATCCCTGCCCTTGTGTGTCGCCAACACGCCCATTGTTACTAACGGGTGTCACGACGGGGATTCCACTACAGGGAGGGGCAGAAAAAGGAGAAAAAAAAACGTCCCTGCCTAAGCAAGTTACAGAAGCGGAAGAGGTGACGTGGGGGGAGGCAGAATCCAGCCCAACATTTTATATAATAGCACCTCGACTGTGGCCTTCGCCAGGATGTGACTGTTCGACCTTGACAAACCTTCGACCTCTGTCAGGACCAGCGTGTCGTAAGCTGCTGTGGCTTGCCTCAAAGTACAGAACTGACACAGACTATTTTGTGTCGTGGTTATCGGCGTTCAGATGACAGCAGGGCCAACCAAACCATTCATTCCGCCTGTCAATAGAGGAGAAGTAACTCAGATCGTTTTTCCCAGCAGAAAGCTCCCGCGACGCCATGGCCCCCTTGTGACGGCGCGTGCCTTATGGAACACCGCCGACAAGCGGTAGCACAGAGTACAGTCACGCTTACCACAGCGGCGTCCTCGGCGTTTGGCCGACGTGCAGCGCCACCCGTGCCAGTCGCCAGCGCTGGAACGTCCTTTCTGTGCCAGTCGGTGGTCAGCCGTCCTGACATCCTGGCTTCTTCAGCCTTTCCGCCCATGAGAGACTCGGATCCCGGGGGGCTACCTGCCACGGTCCCACACTTCCCGGGGGTCTACCATCGGGGGCCGGTCCCCCCGAATACGCAGGAACAGCACCTGACCCCCGCCATGCTGCCAGCACTCTACCCCTCGGCCGGTGGGTCCAGCTTGCATCTTGCCGCTAGACACCCAGCGCTGCCTTTGCCTGGCCACACGGCCAGACCCACCAGCGAGCTCGGACCCCCCGGGTACCACATCCTGACGACCGAGGTTGGAATCGGGGTGAGTCTGGCGCGCGATGTGCCTCGGAGAGCTTACCGGATATCGTGCACTCGCACAGCGCCGGCCATCTCATCTCTCCCCGACCCAACCACCACCGACCCGCCGGCGGTGCCGGCCGCCACCAGCGCTCACGCCAGCACCAGGCCCGCCAACACGGCCGCACCCACAGTCGAAGGGACACGGCGAGCTCGCAACAGCAGCAACAGCAACAGCGGCGGGGACGTACGCAGTCAACCACGTCGACGACGACGACGACAACCGCGGACGGCGGGCGTTGCAAGGAGCCGTGCGTCAAGTGCTTACTGACGCTTACTTCCTTCCGGTGGGTGCTGGTGGTGCTGTCTCTGCTGGGTGTACTGTGCGTCGTCACTGGCATAGTGCTTGCCGCACTGCATGCGGCCGGCAGCAGCTTTCTCTTTCTTGCCATCATGTTCATAGGTAAGTTAAATATATATATACGACATATTAGATGTGTGAGAGGGTATGCGTGCTTGCGTGAGTTTGTGTGCGTGTCAAGCGACCACTCAGGCTTGTATTTGTGGTTTCATTGTGCTGTTTGTTAGTGTACATTGTTTTTGCTCAGCAGTGTTTAGTTGGAAAAACACTTGGGTTTGTGTCTGTGTTCACGGTGTGTAAACTTTTCGTTGTCCAGGCTTTAGCTCATAAACTTACATTTTGGACAAGAGCCATATCTCAAAATGTTGACCGTCGGAGGTCTTCTCCAGGTATTCGTCTCCAGTTTCCTCCATCCTCTCTGTGTACATTTGTCTGTATCTTTTTTTCGCACGCGCGCGCGTGTATGTGTGAGAATGTCTCATATCTTTATTAAGACAAATGTCCTTAAACAGCCTAACAAAGCGTCTTTCCTTGAGCAGCCCGACACACCTTGAGCAAGGAAATAGAAATAATAACAGCGATCGCATTAGGCTGAGCACTCAACTAAAAGCTTATTTATTTTGGTTATTATGTCTTAGGGTTAGCAATCCACATCTATTGTAGGTTGTTAATGCGGGCATCAATATGTTGGTACTTTTTAGGCTGTTACTGTCGGTCTCATAGAATCAAACCATTGATGTCTAGTAGAAGCCATTACTATGGGTATCTAGGTCCTTACTGTGGGTCTCGAAAGGTTAAACATTATCTAGGTCGTTACTGGGTGGTAACAATGCCACCAGTACAAGCGGGTTTAATAATAACAAGCCTGTAGCTACGCAGTCTGTAGTAGGACCTCATAAACATTTCCTGATATATTGCTCTAGAGGCGTGTAGCTAAAGTAAACATTACCGTTGACAACCAGGAAAACAAGGGAAAAGCCCAGGACAAGTACTTTATCTCAAAGTCTGTGCTTATATCGGTGGGTTTTTTTTTTAATTGCATATGTTGAAAAATACTGGTAGGGTATTTCTGGGATTCGCAACTCGCGAGTGTACGTGAGTATAAGATGACCAAATATTAAGCCGAAGGAATAAACACTAAATTATTAAGAATTACTAGTTGAAATTGAAAAATGCAACCCTTTATTGCCCAAGTACACGTAGTAATAACAATAAAGTTAATTTATTTAGCGCTTTATCCCGCCATCAGATGATAGCTCAAGGCGTTTTACAAAGTATATAAACACGCAGACAGAATAATAATAATGGTCTCAAAACTAAGAGTTCTTTGTGTTCCCGGCTAGTGTAGCTACTAATGTAGAGAAGAAGATGAATGCCATCAGCGTCAGTGCAGTCACTTCAGAGTACTACCTCTTCCAAATTATCCTTTTCTAGCTTTTCTCTTTTTCTCCGATAGTTTTTTATATTTTATTTGTAGCTGTGATTTGCAGTTGTATTAGCATCAGTGGTAATAGAAGTGGCAGTGGGGCAGCAACAGCATATGTAATTGTCAATTTTTTGACCACACATGACTGTCACGGAAGTCTCGTCAACACAGTGACAGTTAAGGTGGCAGTGGGGGGGGGGGATTGCTGTTCTACACCGAGCCATCAACTAAGGATATACATATATATCATGACAAGGCAGCCAGCCCTGTAAACAAATGCCACATGCAGAGAAAGAACAGCGTGCACGAGACGAGATCTGAACCCTTGGCAACCAACCCTCGCTGTATGAGGCCACCAATGAGAATTAAGAAGCAGGAGGCAGGATTGTAGACAAGAGATTAGAGAATCCCGTCCACGCTTGTTGACTCACATGGATCCACAATAAGCGGGGAAGATGTTTCGAGGAAAATGAACCCTAGAGCACAAAGTACTTCATTAAATGTTGGATCAGTGTAGGGCCGTTAGTCCCACCACACCATACCTCACGATTCCCCACCTGACAATACTTGGGTATTTGCATTTGTCAAGTTTTAAGATTATAATTAATCTTTTAAAACAAAGAGGCTTGAAGATGTAATTAAAGCCAGTGTGTAAAGAACGATGACAGTTTTATTATGAATGTGGAAAGGTCATTGTTGTGCAGCTTCGAAGACTGTCCACAGCGAGAACCCTTTAAAAAATACAGTTTGGTTCTGACGTGTATTGGTAGTCACTGACTACAGAGTTTGCGAATGTCAGTGAACAGATCACTGACTACGCAGTTTGCTGTAGTCTTCTATTGCAGAGTAAAAAAAAAACTTGCAAGAAAAAAAAAACTGCAGTGACTTACGCAATGTTGTAAAATAACTCCTAATAGAGCTGCTTCATGTCCAACATCAAGCGGAAGCATAGTATCGCTAAAGAATCAGTGGTAGTTCTCATTATTCTTATTTGATGCAGCAGCAAGACAGGATAAGGTCTGTTAGAAACAGGCTCATTCAAACATCGCAGGTTTCATATTCCCCTTGACACATTCCGACGCACGCGTGTACACACGGAAGGTTTCCTTTTTAACCCTCATTGCGAAGACAGAAGAATGACTTGAGACGCCCATTAGGAGTGAATTTTAATTGTGTCGCATCAGTTGTCTACCTCCATTTTAAGATGTCGATAAAATGGACATAGAACTTACAAAGCAGTTGTATTAAGCATTTGAGTGGCTCCATCATGGATGTTGTACCGTGACCACCATATGTCTTCTGCCACCCTTTAGGTATGCTGGATACATAGCAACGGGTTCCTTCTGGTGCCTCTCCCCCCACCTCAGACACACACTAGGTAAGCCCTTGGCTGACAGGCGATGAGAGACATCTGTCACCCATCTGTCAAAACTCATGTGTCAAAGTGGCAGGACTTAATCAAGTGTTGCCCAGCTATGTGACACCCTTCGCTTAGCTGCATAGTCCTTGGCCGGGCCTGACTACCATTGTTACGTGCTGCAAGAGGTAAATATGAACGTATCCCGTCCCGTCAGTGACAGGAAGCAAGCAAATACATAATGTGCATGGGCAGCGGCAGGGTTGGGAGAGTGTTCGTGTGTATGCGGATTTCCATTTAGTGAAAAGTATTGTGCCCCCGAGGCCCTAGCTCTAACTCCCCCCGCTCCCACCTCCATCTGAATGTCTCTGTCGCGTGCGCAAAGTTTCTGCGTCGGCAAGACTGAATTGTTTTCCTGCTTACCTCTTTAGTGAAAGTTATTTGACTCGCAGTCATGTGCACAAATACTTAGCCTATTAACTTTCATATGACATTTATCATCGCTACCCATTTATATTTCGGAACCCTGTGGCGTATGGCTGTAAGAATCTTGTCCATGGATATACTATCACAGCTTTCAGCTAGTCCTAGGTTTAGCGTGAGATACAGACGTGGAAGTGTTGCCAAAAGGCCAGAACTATCAACTGAAACTCTATCGGCAGAGATTGTGGAAAAACAAAATGGATCCTTTGATTGTTAGATTGTCGAAGAACGAGGACCTGGGCAGTGGGAAGAGAAGCGATGGATCAAGTCCCCACCACACTGAGTAGAGCGGGACAGCCCATTTCTGTCGAATTGTTACGTTACCGTTGTCAGCTGGCCTGGGTTTCATACCCACGATTCTCATAACATCTCTGTGCTATTCCAATTTTTTTTTATTTTAGAAAATGACTTGAACTGTAGAAAAGGTTAAATTTAGAAACGTTAGCCTGTGTGGAGGTGTTGGAGGGACTTATGATCACCACCTATAGTTTGCGAAACATAATCACATTTGAGACTATCATCCTCCGAAGGACATACGCGTAAAAGAAAATTCAAAAATAGGGACCTTCATAACTTTGTATATGTACCTGCATTTCTTTTCCTACTATGAATCCTGGTTCTGGAATTCATTGCTGTATAATACTAGGCACTCATACTCAGTTCCTGCTTTTATTCCCCTATAATGCCAACTCGTTCCCCATCCCGTTCATTCAAGTCTGTAGTTTGAAATATTGAGTCCTGCTCTTTGTGACCTACTAGTGACATCGCATCTGTAACATGGATGGATTATAAACATGATACTGGAGGCCAGGGGTTGATTTTTATTTAGTTTTTCGCATTCTGTAGGGGAAAGGGGGAGGAAGACATGGATGCGCCCCTCATGTCCTCAAGCACCAATACCAACCCTAGAGGGCAAGGCTTCCCAGCGAAATATGGTATAGAGTTTGTTGAATGACAAAATGGCCAGACTAATGACAAAAGCAAGATGAATGTCAGTATTTTCTGAGTCTCTGTACAATCATTTTGTCTTGGATTTCTGTCTGACAGAGAGTGCCTGTTGTGGGAGTAATTTAAAAATACCTACTGCCTCCCCCCCCGTCAACTCTCAACCCCATGCACCCTCATAATACACCCATTCACGTCGGCTCAGTAACTTGTACAACTGTCTTCAGCCTAAGCGCGCGAAGAAACTTGTAGATCAACAGATTTTTTTTTTCAAGAGAGAGGAAGGATTGGAAAGCTAAAGGAGTGTTTTATTGCTTTCAATAGACAGCCTGAGAAAGTGGGTTACAGTCCATCTAGACATTTATTGTTTGACCGGCACACACACAATTGAAGTGAGTCAGGCTGCATTTACTCCCTACAGTTGTCTTTCCTCCATTGTCATTGTTCTGACCATCTTTTCATCTATCGTACTAGCTCAGGGTCGGTTACTGTCTACATTGTCTTTCCACCGCCTTGCGATTGTTCTGACCTTTTCATCCATCGTACTAGCTCGGACATCCTACTTTTCTCCGTCTGACTCTGACCTCCTCTGCGCCACTGACGGTGCGTTGGTTGTGGTGCTTTTATGCGTCCATGATTTGTCTCCGCGTTTTATACCCTAGAGCTTGACCTTCTGATCAACCGACCATGTTCCATTTTCGGCATTCAAAACGCAGTTCCAAAGCTACCCCCGCGACTGATCTCAGATTTGTTTCAATTGTTTCCGTTCCTCACAGCCTTTCCCATAACGTTTCCAATGGTTATGTCCCGGGTTTCGCCTTCTACACTCGTTACAAGCAGCCTTTGTCATTGACCATCGAACTCCACGACCTCCATTATAATTCTCGCCTTCGAAAACGTCACGCAGGGACGTGTCAGCTCTCCACTGGTGGAAGTTGACAACCTTGTCTTCACATTCAGTCACTGCTCTCCTGACATCCAGAACTGAGTGAATAAACACAAAGTGCAGCAGAACCCTGAAAAAACTGTAGCATCATTCACTGGCACTAGGCAACGCCTTACCCTCTTACATCAAGTCTACAGCGTCATCGCTCTTGCCGTCGTTCTGAATTCACCCTTTCCATGCAGTCCCACATCTCTTTGGAGAAGAATATCGGCTTTTGCCACCATCTCCGACTCTCCACTATCCGTCACTGTCTGAGTATTCACGTCACCGCTGTGCTAGTTGTTACCCCCCTCCCGTTTTTGTTTTTGTTTTTGTTTGTTCACGCCTGCATTATTGCAACTTCCTCCCTGCTGGCCTGCCTGTTGTGGCACTCCCCACCCTTCAACGTATTCAGAATGCTGTGGCTCGTCTGGTGCACTAGGGATATTAGGTTGATCAGGTCACTATCCTCCATTTACTTCACTGGACTGCTTGTCACCGATTGTATCACTTATAAACTTGACAGTCTGTCGCCGACTGTATCACTTGCAAACTAAACTGCCTGTCACCCACTGTATTAGAAACTGGACTATCACCAGCTGTATCACTTACAGTCTTAAGTCTCCATCGCTGTGCCTGATCACTATTCTTCTGCCTCGCTCTCCAGTGGCCACCCTGTCCACTTCCTTAAGTCACTCCCACTCCATATTCCCTGCACTTCCTTTGACTAACTCGGATGCTACATTCCCTGCACTCATTTCTGCTGGCCCTAGAAGCTTAACATACACTGATCCCTCTGCTTGTAACACTTTCACCTTGCAACTCCACCAGGCAGCCCCTTTAGGGGATTTGAAACAGCTAATTAAAACTCACCTCTGATATATCTTTCATACTCTCACTATCACCTAGAACTATTTTCACAAGATCAAGTCTCATAAACCTAATTTCACTGTTTATTGTTTTATTATTTTGAGTTCTTGATATTCAGTTGATATTTGCCAGTATACTTACAAGTTGATGTAGGTCTGTTCTTAAATTTTACTGGAAAAGGTCGGGAAGAGAAATGAAAAAAAAGTTAATGGTCACCTTAGGGCAGGTCATGCATTATTCAGCAGATAAATTGGGTGAGTGTGGTAATAAATGCGACACACAACTTTTTAAGTACTAGTGTGTCACGATGCAACATGAATTTGTAGGAGTTTTATAAACTGGAAAATGCACTTGTAGCCTGCCTGTAAAGGTAGAAGGGTACCAGCCTACTGGAGGTACTACAATGAATGTTATATTCCAGCCTACTGGAGGTGCTACAGTGAACTGTATAATCCAGCCTACTGGATGTGCTACAGTAAACTATAGAGTCCAGCATTTCTAGGGCACCACATATACAAGTCTCAGTCCAACCCTTTACTTTTGCCATCTTGTACTTTGCTGATCAATCCATTTTCTAATACTGGGGAAATTTCTAGTCATTGACTTAGCCTAACTTCAATGTTGAGTGTCAGTCCTCAGGGCTGCAAAGCATTTACACCCTTGAAAAACTTAGTGTATCAATGCACCTCATAAACATCACTTCTTCATAATCACAGGTGAGAAGGATGTTTGAAGATTCGTGTATCCTGCAGATAGATGAGCCAGTGGGTTGTTGTCACAAGTTTTAGGAGTTACTCTCTTGCACAGTGTAATGAACTAATCTCGGTCATTTGAGAGAGAAGAAAATGCACTGTTTTTTATGGCATGATGATACTCTCTCTCTATCTCAGTGTGATTTTCATACTATAGGATGAATAATGGCACATGCCTTTTGCACCTTAGAGATGTTGTACAGGGATCTGTCGTGCATAACATACAAGTGATATTCTTTCTTCCAAGGAAGAGGTTGATGTAAAAAGGGAAGGTTCTAGCAAACACCTGAATCATGGGAATAAGAGGATCAAATTGCAGGTATCCTCATAAACCTTCCTCAGGCCGATTTTTTTTTACCCCATTTAAGTCCAGATTTACTGTTTGTTTCTCGATTCCTCTTCTATGTTTGTCTTTTATTAATTGTCTCCAGAGTTTTCTTCTTCTGTCTTTTATATTCTGTTCATGTCTTTTACTTAAGTGCTGAAATCATTCTCCTTCCTTAGTGTGATTGTGGACTACATAATTCATATGGTTTTTATTATTTGTTATTATTATTTAAAATTGGTCTGTTTGCAGTTTTCTTATTTGTAAAGTGCTCTGTGCTTTGGAAAAATGCTATATAACTGCTTGGACATTTTTTGTGGGTTAAATGACTTTTTCCTTTTTTCTTTTTTTTGTTTTTTGCTTGACTGCTTTACTGAGCACACATAAGACCAAACTGGATTGTCATCAAATTCATGTTAAGTCTCACCCACACAACAAATTCACTAAAAATGATTTTGAAGAAATTTTCTGTTGGTACAAACACAATAAAAATGTATGGTGACCTTTCCATTGTTTTGAGCAGCATAGGAAGAAGACTTCATGGTGAAGGATTGTCTTCAGTCTGATTCCATCCAGGTTTTTGTTTAAGATCATCAGTTCAAATTATGCTTTAATGCTGAACCGTTGGTGTTATATATGTAGGTCTGGGAGTGCTACTAGTGACTGTGTTTTTTTGTTTTGAGATCATCAATTTAAAACATGCCTTAATGCTGAACTGTTAGTGTTTTGTGTGTAGGTCTGGGAGTGCTGCTAGTGATTGTGGTGGCAGTGGGCTGGAAATGTACACCACGAGGTCATGAACCTCTGCATGCCTTACTTAGCATCGGAGAATTTAGCAACGGTGGACGTCGAGAGCGACGTCGACCTCGCATTCATAGGCAGCGGGATGGAAACTGGTATGGAGGTAAGTGGTGCTCCATAACGGTATTTCAAAACTGACAAATAAGCAGTAAATACGCATTTGTAGTTTCCTTTATATTGCTTTTCAATCTTTCATACAAGTAATGTTTCATCTGCAATTTCTTGACAAATATCACCCATCTAGCACACCATGAACACAGATTTGAATAGACAAGATGATATGTGTATGTGCAGTTCCATGTGTATTTGTGTGTGTGTGTGTGCAGTTACATGAGTATATTTGTGTGTGTGTGTGTGTGTGCATGCAGTCACATGTATATTTATGTGCATGCACATGCATATGCACACATGAGTGTACAGACACATGACTGCAAATGTCTATATCCACAAGAGATAAAAAGATAAGAGAAGAAATTAGAGTTTTAATATTTATGCAACAGAACCTGCATGTGTGTGTGAGAGAGAGAGCATGTTTGGCTGGGTTAGTGGGTGGGTTGTGAGCTCCCTGTGAACAGCTTGCCTGCTCACATTATTGATTTTAAAAGTGACAGAAACATGTTTCACTCTTTATTTTTTTTTTTTCGGCAATGGCCAGAAATTTTCTTTTTTCTTTGCTTTTTTTATTCAGGAAACAACCAATCTGCTGTGTTGTACCTTTTTTTCCCCTATAGCCATTTAATTTTTTTTTCTCATTGCATTAACTTCTTAACTTCTCAAACTATTTTCATATCTAATCAGTTTTAATCTAATCAGTTTCAGAGTATTTGGGGGGAAGTAAGATACTGCATATTTGTTCTTGAGTGTGTAGACTTTCAGACATAGCAGTCAGCAGGTAGAGTGCTGTTCAACACACCATTATTTTGTTTTAATCATGCTGCATTCAGAGATTAACCCAAAGTTACTTTGTTTCAGGTATGCTGTACCCAGAGTTTCAATATCCACGACCACCTCCATCTTATGCTGCCTCCATGCAAGAATACAGTAGTCAGCTAGCTTTAGCTCAGTCATCCAATAATAACAATATTGGTAATAATAATAATAATAATAATAATAATAATAATAATAATACCAACAGCAGCAACAACAACAACAACAACTAGTATACCCAACACCACTGCCGAGAATTACAGTTTACCTGGCTCACCACCACCATCTTATCGGTCACGAGCATCTACTATTCACTCAGGTGTACATATAACTTTCCCACCAGGTACCGACTCCATGCCTCCCACATACCGCTCTCGTGCCAGTACCCACCGGCGACCAAGACTGTCATTTGATGACACTGGTGGCAACGGAGGAGCAGACGTTGCAGATGTGTCTTTTTCAGAGCCTGTCATCACGGCAGAGTCAGTACAACAAGTCATCGGCACAGGGCGCTATCAACAGCGGCATGGTCCCATTGATGGCAGAAATCCCTCACAACACACACGGTCTGCTTCTCTTGACCTGGCACAGACACCAGACACCACACATCATCGGCGAGGAGCGTCTGATCACTTGACAAACATTTTAAGTCTGTCTTCTCAAGAACAGTCACATTCATCTCAGCTAGGCGCTCAAGCAGTAACTGTGAGAGCACAAGCAGGGTATTCCTCTGACTTAAATCAGGAGCTGACACTATCCAAGAGCATGCTGGAGAGTGCAGAGGTGGAGGAGGTGCTCAGGGATTTGAATGAGAGAATTGCACGTAGTCAGGGAAATGAAACAGATGAGTACAACACGGCTCTGTAAGGTGTAAGAGAGTGCTGCAGTTGCTCATGATTGTAGCAGTATTGCTGGCTTCTTCCAATATCGCTCTCTGTAGTTGCAGATAAGAGCATTACTTTGTCATGCACCAAGAGAGATGTACATGATCAGGAGGAGATAATGCTTATGGCGGTAGTGTTGGTGGTTTAAGTGAAGGTGTGACATAATTTTTGTCTTGGCCCAGTGACCCTGAATGTAAAACTGGTGGCCAAAACAGTACTATGTAGATTCTGTCAAACAAGCAAAGCTTATTGTCGATGGTGTACAATTCAGATAGTAGGGAACCGAAGTACCTAAAGGTGATCGATCTTAACACTAAGCAACAGGAATAGATATGTATAAAAACTGTGAGGTCTGATCGCCACATTTTCCTGGACCACACCCAACATCTGCTAGACTTCAGATTTCTCAACAACAAAAAAACCCCTCAAAACTACGGTGGCACAAATGTGTGACATATGTACACAGATATATCTTTCATTGTATAATGCTGTTCCTGTGCCAAAAAAGTGTCATTTCTGCACTAAATACGGTCTTTCTGTCCTTATATGCAAAAGAATGTGCTTGATTTACCATTTTTTTCAATCGTATGTGTCGATAGAATGACATGCCACAGAAGCAACAGAAGCCTCATGGTCAGCACAAGGTGAATATAACACAGTGAAGCATGCTTAGTCATTGCTTTGTTTTGCTTCCATCTCCCACCTCCACTATTTCATAATTTAACTTGGCTCAGACAAAAGTACATCATTTCATAAAGCAGTGTGTACATAATTCGAACATTTGGCATCTCATTTCTGGTTGATACACAAAATCTTGTGTGATCCTTTTCAAACATATTGTCTCCCTTCATTTCAAGCAGTCTTAACTGTCCTTACTTGCATTAATGTTGGAACGTATGGAAAGATTGTCTCACTGCTTGTTTAGAGAAGGTTGCGTATGCTTGCAAACACCTTAAGCTGGCTGCGGCATGGACACAAAAGTCGGGCGAGAAGGATAAATGCTTTGAAGACTGTAATAAGGGGTTATGTCTTTCATTTGCAGCTGCAACAAAAGATCATAATCACACCTGCAAAACAGCACTTAGCCAGCTGAATGAAAAAAATTCACTGGAGGAATTAACATTTGGGAAAAACTTTTTTATTTTCCATTAATAAAAACATCAAATGCCAGAAGTATCACAACAAGAGAGTGAGAATAAATGGGGCTGTATTTGATGTGTCCTGTACTGCTTCCAGCCAGCTTGCTGTGCACATCCTTCAGACCAGAAACAACCTAATTTGGTGAATGATGCAGCTTGACTATCATGTGATAGTCCAGTCAACCATACCCTGTGTGAGTGAAGAGATTAACTATCAAGTGATATTCCAACCAGCCAAAACTGTGAGGGAAGAGCATCATGAGAAGAGTGGAGAGAGTCAAGTGAAGGGCAAGTGAAGGGAGGAAAGCCAGAATCATGTCTTAAGAATTCATTTTTTGAATGATGTCAGTGCCATTGGATGCAGTAGGCCTCAAGTCATAAAATGCTAAACACAAACCTGTGTGTTGTGCTGCTCTTATTTCAGTTTTACACTCCAGATGGAATACAGTGTGTAAATCTGCAACAAGTTGAAACAGTCATCAACCATTTGCTGCAAATGCATATGCAAGCATTATGAACAGAGATTGTGATAGTTTTCAGTAATATTGAAGATTATGACACATGATAATTGCTTTCAGCAACCAAAAAAGAAACTTTGCAAGTTAAGACTAAATGCTAGGAGTGGTTTGTACATTATCCAAGCAGCACAGAGCAGTCAGAAGGTTGACCAGCTTTGCACAAACAACTTCCCAAATCCCAGTGTTGCTAGGACATTACTGGAACCTTGGTCAGCCACTACTAAGAATTTTACTGTTTTAAGTGTGTATGAAAATCGTCTTCAGAAACATCAGCACACTGCTTTCTAATCATGATAGAATGATATTACAGTCTCCTTATGTGCTTATCTGTATTGTCTGGGATAGTTAACAAGGCCTTTTTTCTGTCAGTTTGTGGTGAAAAATAACAACAGATCAAAAGAACCTGTTGATCATACATCATTCTTATGAGTCACACAGCAGGAGAGTTTTAATATCGGACACTGTCTTCCAAGGTTTTGAAAACATTTTGCTTTTAAAGCTCACAATGGCAAGCCAGATCATGAAGCAGACTTGTGCAGGTGCCATGAGGCCAAACTGAGCTAGATGGGTTTAATGTGAAGGTTCACATCCAAAGGCCATGTCAATGACTATGCTGGCAAATGAATGTCCTTCAAGTGAATGCTATGAAGAAGATTGAATGTTGTAAGCATTGTATATCAGAGTGTTGTTACTGTTGGGTAATTGTGGCATGTTTTCACAGAATGGATTGTTGTGGATAGTATGTGACAAGTTTAATAATATTGCTATGCATAGGTTCTTAATGCTAAGCATCATGTTCCAGAGTCATGGTAATAAACATCATGGCCACCATGGACCATGACTCATTGTAATAAACAGCATGTGGCCAGTTGGCCAATAAATGTTATATGGCACTGTAATAAGAATTTAACAAATAGGAAGTTGCAGGATAAGCTTTAAAATATTTTCCAGCAGTACCCAACATATTACACAAGGTAATGTGTCACAGTTTAAAAGACTCAATTCTGTGCAGTTGGTTGGGTACCACACAAGGTCGTGTGACAGTTTGAAAGATTAAAATCTTTACAGTTGGTTAGATAACCATACAAACAGCTTAAATGACTAAATGCTATATAGCAGACTAGGTTCTGCACATTGTAACCTGTTGCAGCTTAAAGACTACAAGTCTCCAACAAGTATTAGTGTCCATAGTGCAGGTAAAATACCATAAGAGATTGAAAGATTCAGTGTCAAGAAAACATCTCATCAAAGACATCAGAAACATCTGGCTAGTTCAATGCTGCAAATATTTGGCAGTTTGCATGTTTACATATACCATCTGGTATAGTAGTATATTAATAATAATAAATGCAAAATTTATAAAGCGCATACGCACAGTCCTAAGAAGCATGCTCTTAGCGATTAGGAGCAAGAATGAAACATGGACAGCATGAGCATGATGATGATGACATTTGATGCGCAATCCATTCCAATGCTCATAACAAATGAAGAACAAATAAAGTGAACAAATATATATAAAAAATAACAACCGTACTCAACAAAGCATAAAATCAAATACAGAAAACAAAAAGAGGAACCAGATAACAAGAACAAGAGTTGAGAGTAACATGGTATTACAAAAGGAAGGGTGTGAAAAAGGTTCCTCATCATGGGAAAGGTTGTAAAGAGTAACATTTACAGAATATTATAATGCGGAGTTAAGCAGTGTACATGAAGTTGAATAGTCATTTTCGGAATGGTAAAGAGTGAATGCTATCAATGCTGGTTGGCATATAACTAAATAAGTTCTAATTAATGGCTACCTTTGTTACGATAACATTGTACGCTTGTGAATGAATATTCTGTTTTTGTACACTACTGAGAGCGAAGTAATAAATCACAGGAAGATTGGGAGGGACATTTGTTGAACTCAATCTTTCTAGGATGTGTGGCTAATCATTTCTTGTAAATTTATGCTCTTGGCTGCTGAATTGCCCCTTCAGGAAGCAAAAAGGCTTCAAGAAAACTTATTGGTAGTACACAGACTTTTGGATAGTATATCATATTTATAAGTTCTTTGTATGGTGTTAATATTTTGAAATTTTGTATGTAGACTTCCTATTCCTAAGAACTGTTTTGGCCATTGTATTCAAAGACTTAGACTGCAGTGTGGTCCGCGGGCAAACTTGTTTAGTACACATTTAAGAAGCAAGGCTGGTGGTCCGCCATAGCTACTTAATAAAAAAATGAGAACCACTGGGATAGAACACTAGCACGCACAAGTGAAACCAAAGAAGAAAGTGTCAGTAAATGAGGAGCAAAACTGGTGAGGAAAACTCTACAGAAAATAAATGTTGCAGTGGAAATGCTCACCTTTTTCTCAGGTGTAATCATCCATGTATGTTTTTGTAAATAGCTCTTGATAGTGCTTTTTTGCATCTCTCCCTAAATGATTCGCTACACATTCAGCTTATATCTTTACATTTGTGCTCATCAGGATTTCAGTATTCTTGGCATCATGATCAGGACTTGGTCTAAATTAATTTAAGTACAATAAACCTGAAGGAGATGTTAAATTTTAATTGTAACATTAAACCAAAAAAAAAAAAGAAACAGTGGACAAAACTCTTTGCTTAAACTATGCATAACTCATTGAAGTTAAATGTGACAGAATATGCCTGCAAGGCAAGAAAATGTCTATACCAGCATGAATGTTATGGTTTACTTAATAACTTCTTTTTTTGTTTTGTCATAAGAGTTGTCCTGTGCAGCTAATGAAGCATACTGTTAGGCCTTTCATCTTTATTTCTCTTGATGCACAGTGTTTGATGACAAGTTCTCCTAAAAGGCCAGAAAGATAACAACACTAGCTTTCTTATCTGCACATATATTTCAATCTTTTTCTGAAGTAACATCAGCTGATAAACAACGATTTCACTAAAGCTGCGAGCAATACTGATTTGTGAATTTTTTTTTTTAATATGTGGGCAGAGCATGTGTTATTGGCTGATGTATTCCTTCTTGAAAGACACAAGTGACAGACTAAAGTTTAATAGGATAGGGTAGGAAGAGAAACTATGCTTGACATTACAAAGTTTGCACATGTGAATTGTCAAAACATATATTGTATAAGTTTTTGTGATTCTTGGCAATTTTGATAAATGGATCAAATTATCAAAGTCTAACAAGAGAATATACATGAGAAGGTTGACATTTTATTTCTATGCAACATTTTTTCTCACAGAAGGACGTGTGCCTTCCTTATGGTATGTTATCAATCAAATGTTCCTGCTATCTGTGAAGCCACAGCTGACAAAATTGTTTGGAAAACAAGCATGTATGTGCACCTCACTTTTGCTTCGTTTGGTTTAGGATGTTTGTACAGGATCTGAAATGGTTGTGAATCTTTGTACTAAAACATGTATATATTTTTTAATTAAGTGGCAATTTACCTTTGGTTGTGAAAATTAAGTCTTTTCCTCCCTTAAACTGCAGTGGCATGATTACATTGTACAGAACTCTGATGGTGCATGATAACAAAGCCAGTAATGAGTCTCCAATAGATGACTGGAGATTAGTGTGTGCAAGCTTGCATGTGAGCTGTACAGAACAGTGTAGATATGTGTGTTGCATATTTGTGCCTTCATATGCATGTTTGCATCTATGTGGTAATCTTCATGATGGTGAGCAAGCGAGCAAGCAGGGAGGAGAGAATAAATTGTCAAAATTTGATTTTACCAGCAGTCATGTCAAGCTCTTATAAACTTTTCTTCACTCCAACTGTCCAGTCACTTTCAGTCTGAGATAATCAAAATTCAAAACTAATCACATTTTTAAATGATCTTGTTCTGGGTTGAACAGCCTTAATTTTTCATTTCCTGTCTCTGGGTTTTGGGGTTGTTTTTTTTTCTATTTTGCATTGCTTTTAACATGTCTCAGTTTATGGTATTGTGTTCCAGTGATACAAGTGTGCAATATGCATGGTTTTATAATGGCAGTATCAGTCTTTTAACCTGCTGATATCATGGTAGCTCTGAGAGTGTGTTATCAGTTGTAATGGCCGATGTATTCAACATGTTTTAGTCACATCATTAACTCACATCTTTTTTCCTGTATCTCTCTTTTAACATTCCTTCTCTCATTGAGAGGCTAACCCATGTCAACAGTATGCAGTATGTTGTCGCCATAGCACCAGTTGTGCTTCTCCATTTGAGCTTTTCACTACACTGGCTACCAACACTACTCGGGATGCACTTTCGCTAGCTTTTAATATCTCTTCTGTATATCTTCACCATAGTTCTTCTGTTAACCGCCTTGCTGGTAAAACACCAATTTTCCCCCTGTGTCCCCATCCCTTTCCCCCTTACTTGTCATTACCCATAATTTTCTTGTCAGCTTCCTGTTGATGTTCACCATTGTGGTCACATTCTCTGACTAAGATTAAATGCTATTGATGATTGGTACTTAACTCACTAGATACTGGTGATTTTCCTGTGTAATTGTGACTACTACATTAGTGTGGAGTGACCAAAGGTCAATGGATGACAGCAGTTGCGTGCAAGGGCCCTGTGTGTTTAAAATTGCTTCCATTCATTTTTAAGAGAACTGAAGTAATCATCTTCACGACCCCTCTCAGATCTGCTTTATGACCCCTGTTGTATGTTGTGCTTGTGTGTGCATGTGAAGAATGCATGTAAGAAACTTCAGTAAAACTTTCTGTTGTTCATTTTGCTAATCATAGAGGGGTTGTTGCTTTTTGTTTTCAATGAAGTGTGAAAGAGAGGAGGGGGGATATACAGAAATAAACTGGTCGTTCAGGTTGAAAGCAGGCATGATGAAGAAATATACAGAGATAAACTGCCTGGTCAGGCTGAAAAGCAGGTGTGATGAAGTAATTAAGGCATGCATTTACCCTTAATTGTGTGATTAGCTTTGATGGTGTTTAAAAAAAAAGCAAAACAAAAACCAGTAGGTCCATGTGTTGACCAAATCACAAACTTAAACACTGGTCCCACCCCTGGTTAAGGGCACCAACTATAGGCTAAAGGACAGTTTGTGAGCTACATTGTAGCAAGTTTAGCCAATACAAAAAGAATAAACTATCCATGACAAGCGTTGCCGAAGTGGCAGTTCATTAAAGGCACACAACTCTACAATCCACTCCCCTCTGTTCAATCTGCTCAGCTCCTCTTGTAATCCTCCTCATTTTGCTTGCATGGCCTGTCAAGTAGGGGTAAACAGGAGGGATAATTTTTATAAATAAATTTTCTCTACCTCATGAGTAGGGAAGTCTTTTTCCCCACCAAAGGTCATTTGGTTATTTACAGCTTAACTCAGGACTAATTATTATTAACTTAATCAAATTATCAACTTAAAAATTAGCCAACTATTGGGTTGTCAGAAAAGTCATGGCATATTTTTCTATTGGCAATTATTTATATAAAGAACAAGGATCAATCAATGATAGATTGCCTTTTTTTTTTTAATAACCTTTTGCCATCTTGCAGTGACATTCTTTGGAGAATCTGTCTTTATTGGTGAAAAACTGAACAAGGTGTTGATTTAGAGCCTCATCTGAACTGAACTAACGGATGAAGGGATGTAGATAATACAAACAGTGTAAGATGGAGTCGTTACATGAGGGTTAACATGACAGTATTGCCAAGGAGTTAAGAACAGTAATTCAGGGAAAGTACTTTGTTAACAGACAAGTGTTCACAGAGCGCGTGAATGTAGCCTTGCAGTCCGAGTGACGAATGTGATGAGAAGAGAGTTCCACTGCTTAGCAGCACAGAGGGAGGACATCCTTTGAACGTATGTGACTGCCTTTGTGGGAGGGAAGGTAAAATCCGAGAGTCTGATGAGGAGCCAAGGTTTGGGGCAGGAGAGTGGACAGACAGGATTTCAGTAAAGTAGTGGGGGAAGAAGCCTTCAAAGAATCCATAGAATAGAGTTGAGAGCTTGTAGTCAGTTCTAGCTGTAGCTGGTAGCCGGTGAAGAAGTGGTGTGACATGTATAGGTCCCCATTCAACTCGCTTGTCACCCCTTGGTGAATAAAAGTTACAACAGATTTATTTACTCAACTGATGATGCCGATTTTCAATTATAGACACCACAGTGGTAATAGTGGACTTGCTTGTGATGAAGAAAGGGGTTCATTTTCTCAACTTTTTCTTCTTTTCTTTTCGGGGGGGGGGGGGGGGATGGAGGCATTGACGTTTTACTTTTTTCTTCTGGTAATGTAGATAAATTGGACCTCTTCTTTGTTTTGTCTTTGAAAGGGCCCATGTGTCACTACACCTTTTAGATGGCATCGGACTTGGGTTCATGATGCTCCACACTTTCTTTGTCTTCACTGTGTCTGCTTGCTTTCGTTAGTTTCGTTTTTTGTGTGTTTGTTGTGTTGTCGTCAGTCACATCTTCTAGTCATTACACACCATCTATCATTGGGGAAACCGAGTATATGACTTGATTTTGATTTTGGCATTTGGCTTATCCCAGGATGGTCATCAATATGAGAATCTAGATGGCGGTCATTCCTAGGACCTGGAAATTTCAAGAAAATTCTGTCACACATGAGACACCATTTGGTCAAGGTCATTAGTATAAGCAGCAACTTGAAATTTCTTCAATCGAAAGACTAAACACACGCGAGAAAACCTTTCTAGTCACATCTACACCAGCACACCCACACCACAGCTACACCTACACAACATCACCCAAGTGGATAAGTCAACAATCAGTTTGGTAAACATTCAGTAATAGCACTCCTAATGAAGCAGCTAGCCAAACTAAACATTAATTATAAACCACTCTTCGAGCGATGTTGCAATAAACCAGTGGCAAACTCGGAACAAAATTAACACTGGATAGATGCTCTTGGAGAGAGACAAAGTGATAACATGGGACTGAGTCAGTTTTTAGAGAAAGACATGTTTAGAAACATATTTAGCTTAAAGCGAGACTTCGAGGAGGAGTTCTGTGGGAGCCACCTGGCGATGGAGACTTTATGTACTGCTTTCTCTGCAGGCTCGCCGTATTCTTCTTGTCTCCCTTTTTTTTCTATTTTGTTTTCGTTTTTCGTCTCCATCTTCTTATACTTCTCCATCTCCATCACCGTCTCCATCTGTCCGCCGTCCACCCTGCGCCCTCACCTCTCTGTCTTCGCGTGGACACGTGACCCTGCTGTGGTATCGGGTAGGAATCTGCGAGCAGGTGCGCGCCTGACCTACGGGCTGCTCAAGCTTCGTGCCTGCGGAGGGCTCCGGGGACAAGGGTAAGAGGAAAGGGGGTCTTCACTGTGTACCGGACAAGAGGAAAGGGGATCATGCAGGACCAGAGGGCAAGCTGCAGTCCGAAAACCTTGACCAACTTATAGACTCGTTTCACAGAGCCGCTCCGCAGTGCATCACTTACTGTTGAAGTCATCTACTTGGAGAGGTGTGGGACGATGCCCACGCAAAGGTGAGTCCTCTTCTTGGAGAGGTTGGCGACATGCCAAAGTTGGTGCAAATTTGGTCTGTCCAAGGGCTTGCTTGCGGACAGGTCATGATGAATGGCTCCGTGCGTGTACGGATGACCTGAAACATAACGTGACGCACATCTCAGCTGGAACGTCACTGCGGCTCTCTTGCTGACAGCTGTGACGTGAAATCACGGAGTTCTATTTATGGGCAGCATCTCGCGCTCTGCGCTTCATTGCACTATGTGACAACAAAATATTTATTTGTCCCGTAGCCAGTCAGCTGGTTGCTTCGTGTTCCGTTTGGAAATCATGTCAAGCAGTGGACACGTGAAAAGGCGTAATTCTCGTGAGCACACGCAGTAAAATGCAGATGATTATTTTATAAACTGGAACTTGTCAGTACCCAAAATATTTATGTGAAGCAGTCTGCGTGCGTAATGCTGAGGTCGCACAGCCAAATGTTGAATAATCCAAAGCCTGAATAATCCAGAACTATGTCAAATGAATCTGATGCCACATCACTAGCGGTTGTAGGAGTGATTGTACCTACAGTATTACGGGACAAAGTCATGATGAAGTATAACAATGTTATAATGAGTTAGTGCCACAGTAATACAGTCCAGTGATGTACTGATACTGCGGGGCAGGACTAGGACATGATGGCCTTCCTGCAAGGCGCTGACATTGTCAGTCCCCCTGGCATCTCTGGTCTGTGTGTCAGTGAACGCGATGTGTGAGCAGCGGTGTTCATAAGAAACTCACCTTCGTATTGACTGTGGCGTAGAAAACGTCGATAACCGTCGGTTGGACTTGGATAAAGTAGATTTTGGTCTGGAATACTGCTCAAATGACGGGACAAAACTCCGGCATCTGAAACAGTTGCAACAGTTTTTCTGTCCTTTAGAGTTCCAAACAGTGCCTTCCACTGACAATACCTTAATGTAGCATCTGCACTGAACACTAAAACATCAGTTAGTAAAAACTTAGCCAGTACACTCCCAACACACATCCCAAAGAAATGAAATGTTCTTTGACTCCGACTTTATGACATGCTAGGAAATCTTTGTTAATTGTTGAAGTTAAAAACAAGTGAAAATTCTGATTGTAAAAGTATTTGGCCACAAATCCCAGGCAGTAGAAGCTAAAGCAGTTGATGAGTATCCTAGGAGATGTTGATAAGACTTAGTGAAGAGAACTGCAAAGCAGCTCTAAGTTGCGCAGGTTCCCGAATTCTAGAAAATTACCAGCAGCATGGAGGCTCCACCACAGGGCAGACAGCAGCAGGGCGACAGCAGCAGCACTCAGCTTGTGGTGTGATCCCGTTGCCATGTCTTGTAACAGCTTTTGCTTAGCATGGAGTGAAGTGTGTTCACTTGCTGGCAGGTCTCTTGCTTATGACAAGTCGTGTCTTCACCAGACCGTTTGGTTTGCTATGAACTCGCTTATCTCACGTGGGAGACGATATCTGCTTCCACGTTTAGTCTGACATCAAGAGTTTTGTCATTGAGTGATGTTGGTTAGCGGGTATGAGTATAGCTTTGTATACTAAATGTACGTGCCTCTAGTTGATTGTTAGATATTAAGTTATGTGTTTTTTTTTGTTTGTTTGTTTTTTAATTGTATCTGTTGTTTGTCGACTGGTGCTTAGGGCCTTCAAGAGGCGCGGCAACCACTAGACGACCATTGTGTCGGTGGTGTTCATGTTGGAGCCTGACAGCTAAAGGGAGACAATCTCTGCCTATGTTTTGCTAGCGGAATTGTCTGTTCACGACAACAACCTCTCAGGAAATCTTTATTTACTAAAGTAATCATGTTTAGAAATTTTTAGGGAATAATGTGATTTTAAATGTTTAGGATCTACTGTTTTGAAAATATCAATTATAAAAACAAATGCTATTCTTCATTGAAATTCTCTGTGGGCAGATCCACTTGTTTCCGAAAAAGTTAGAAAGTGCGCGACAGTGGCGTCCCTTGATTTCTGCAAATGGCGGACTCAGCAGACGACGAGATGTTGCTTGCAACATCACAATGTGAAGCATGTTTTACTGAAGAAGAAGACAAAGCGAAGATGGTGGGTAAGACCATGGCTTAAAATAAGAGCCCAGCAAGGCGCATAGAATGCTGTGATGCTGGAGCTGAGTGCTGAGGATTCAGACTCTTACAGGAACTTATAGAGCCTTGTATCGCAAAGCAGACAACAAATATGCGCGAGTGCATCTCACCTGGCGAAAGGCATGTTGTGACACTGAGATTTCTAGCCACAGGTGAGATTTAAAAAAAAATCAGTCAGTTAAAAAAGTGTCTGTATAAGGACTACAAACACTACTTTTGGCTAAAGTAGATCGAGCGTGGTGTGTCTCTGAAAATGACTTTAGCATATTAATTGGTCAGCTGATTCAGAGTGCATATGGGCAAGATATATATATATAAAAAAAGAAATGGAGCATGGTTTAAGACAGAGAAACTTTCTGAAGAAAGAGACTTTTTTTCACGGGTAATCATTCTGCTCTTTCTGCAAGAGAAGCGAGAGACAAATTTTGTGACTACTTCTGGGCTCATGGTGAGGTTTGCTGTCAGTGGGATCAACTATAAAACTATTTGTTGCAATGTAACTGTCCATGAGCATGAAAAATCAGTTTTTTTCCTCAAATAAACTTGCTGAGCTGGTCAGAAACATTTCATTTTTTAAATTTATTGTCTGTTTAAGATAGTTACAATTGACATATATTTTGTACTGTTTTTATATTGATAGTTTTGAGCAATTATTCACAATTCAACTTTTTTATGTCATGACATACAACCATCTCACACATTATCACTTAATGTCTGTATAGTGATGACATTTTTAAAAAAAATAGTTCTATCCAAATAAAGTTTTATTTTTTTAATATATGTATTTTGCAAATTACAGTGTATGCTCATAGATCTGTTTGAGATATACAATTTATTATCTGGTCTGTGAATATTTCATGACAAACAAAATTGATTGTAGACAAGTTGAGTGGGAGGAGGGTGGAATGCTCAGTATTGTTGGACTTGACAACAAAATTTTTATCAAACTATTCACAGTAGGATATTTTGAGCCATCTTAAACAACCTTTGTGACAAGATGTAATAATTTTATTATATGTTACTGTGTGTATATATATAAATCATTCTGTTTACCAAGTTTAAAGATGTTGATGCCACTAGAGACATTTTACTGGCAACAGGAATTTCAACTGCTGGAAAAAGGGCCATGAAGTGTTGTAGACATCACATGCTCCAGCTCCAGTTATTTTGGTTTTATTTATTTTACACATTTCCCTTGAAAATGTGTTTTGGAGGCTGGCTACCTTTGCTTGGATATGAGCAACTGCAACATAGTAGAATCTTATTAAATAAATAAGCAGCTGCCCAAATTAACATTGTGTTTCTCATTTGTGATGACTGTTGTATACATGGCTCTGCATTTGATGTTTTGAATGTTATGCTTTATGATGTACCTGTAATTTTTCTTTGAAAACAATTAGATAAATTTAGCAGTTTTCCAGTACTGTCAAAATCTGTTCATGTTCAGCAGATTGTAATTTTAGTGGCTGATTTGTATTCTTTTTAATAACAGCAACCAAAACAACAATAATAGTCATGTTGTGCGCACAAGGGCCGTATCAGCTGATTCTTAATTCCTTGAGTTGATGCTCGTTTCACAATAAACAGTTATACAGAACTAGCATGCCAAAGAACAACTTGGATTTTAATGATGCAGCGATCATCATTTAAAATTAAAATTGGTATATACCGTAATACCTGTGCACTCGATCCCTGTCGTTGACAAGAAAGCAATCTGCATGGAAAGCCAACGACTCGTTTTCAACCGTCTGTTGCGATATTGTGCTCTGCGAGGGTCCCACAATTCCCGGTGGCTTTGAAATAGCTCATTTAAATAGCAGGTAGTTTCCTCATTTAAAGTTCCAAGCGGGCCTATAAGGTGGTGCAAACACCAATTCCAAGCGAGCCTGTGGCTGTGGGGGCCATGTTGTAAAATCGCAAACACGAGGACAAGCAGGTTCGCCAAACAGGTTGCGCTGTATGCCCCATGACTTTCAGAAAGTATTTCAAGAAAACAGTGTTTGCCAAACCACGTGTGGCACCACCTTCATCTGCGCCCTCTCGTCGACCCTGCCCCCCATCATGTAACTCTGGTAACGAGGGCGAGGCAAGGCGTGACGTTAGTGCAGGTGACGCATAGTGACGTGCGAAAGAAAACCAGTGCGCTCACCTGGATGCTTGCAAGTGAAATTGTATAAACATTGCTTATTACAACTACAGGGAAACCAAAAGGTCTTTTATTCAGTTGGTTGTTTATTTTAAATTATCGCCATTTCTCCATCTAAAGTTTCTCACACGTAACCTGTTACTGAATTGTAAATACCTCACCTGAGTAGATTGCTGATTACGTATTACAATCAATCCAGTATGCTTCCCCGTAAGTAAGTAAAACACTTCATGGATTTCAATGAGTGCAGCATATATCGTGTCTTATTATCAAGCAAGTACTTCTGAATAATAACAATTTGCTGGCAATCCCTGGTGTAGGTCTGGACACATGTTGGCAGCTCTCTACCTCCAAGGTCGGGTGTTACTACAGGTGGATGGAGGCGCTGTCTCTGGTTTCAAGTGGAGTATTGCTGACGTCACTAGTGTATACCTTTATCTGTAGCTGAGTGAGGATTGTTATACAACTCTCTCTCTTTTTAACTATACACAAACGCTCACACACGGACAAACACACACACATAGTGTCACCCCCTAAATAACGACACACACTGATATCTGTAATAAATACAAAAACAAGAGAGAAAATGTGTATGAGAGACAGAGAGAAAAATAGAGTGGAGCCAACTGATTGCTAGAGAAAATGTAATCCTAATATTAGTTTATAACAGTGCCGTCTCAACAAACAACACTCACACGAATAATGTGGATAGTTTTAATAGCTGAATGAAGTTTACCGTTGTATCATTATTTTGCAGCGATAGAATAAAAGACAGACTCTATGACTGAAACAACATAAAAGTAAGTTTTCATACAAAAGTTGCCACAAATGTAGAACGCAGTTCACAATCGTTGGATGTTGGGAGTGTCATGGCCGACTCACATCATGTCAAAGGTGAGTCAAGATGAATAACTCACTTTGCTGCATGATGCTTTGATATATCGCAGTACAGGTCGTGGGTGTTGCAGACAGGTGGAATGGACGAGCCTGATCCAAGTGGGGACCAGGATAAACATTTAGTGAGGGTGAGGATGAAGAAGTCTGAATTACGCTTTACTTACAGCAGATGTACTGGGGGTTGTCCATTGACACGTGAGACATCAACTTTTATTTTAAACACATGTCTGTCTGAGGTAATCCTTAGAGACAGATGACATTAACTTTGTGAGTATAAGGCCAGAAAACATCAAGCATCCAGCAAATAAATATATCAAAAGGTCAGTTGAAAGCGGGGATAATTATGAAGACTGGCTGCATGATCGTTCGCATTCTTTCCAAGCTATCGAGGGGCAAATTTTCTTCAATGATTGGGAAGGAGCAGTGCAAGATCCTGTTTCTCCCAGTTTGGCTAAAATATTCTTCTTTTCTCTTCATTTACTGTCGGGACTGGTGACATTGTCACGAAACATTTTAGTTTGTATTTGCATTACCAAATATTGTTCATTCAGACAGCTCGTTCGCTACTTTCTGTCTCATGATCGTCCTGATGGCCGGAAACAGCGGAGCCTGAACTATCTGAGCTCTTCTCGTTTTCAGATGGTGAGTCTGTATTTTTGACATTCGTGGCCAAGTCTACAGACGTTGCTTGAAGGTTTGGGTTGCTGGGTTGGTTGGCCTGCTGGGTCACGTGGTGGCCACTGAAATGGTGCTTGGTGCTGCTCGAGTCCACGTCGTCCTGAGCTACCGACGAGCTTTGGCTTTCGTCCTCATCGTCCTCATCGTCCTCTCCTACATCTGCAACGACAACGACCTGTTGCTATCTAACTGTGCAAGAAACCACCTGCTATATCATCGTAACCAAGGAGATACCGGTAAAAGCGACTATAAACATTTATCTTGAGTCTGAACGATCAACAAATACTCTGTTACTAGAGGCGCACTTCCTTCATCACTGTAATTACGGATTTAACCAGTCAATGGAAATACTTTTTTAACTGTTGAAGACCCACCCTTTGTACAGGTTTGATCTTGTCTACAAATGCACTTGAAACTATAAAGGACAGACATGAAAACAATAAATTTTGCCCAAGGCTACTAGGCGGTTTGTGACTGACTATATACATTATATATATATAAAACACCATTACAGATAAAATGAAAACTAAATGAGTCACTACCTTAATCAAGACTTGACCATAATGAGAGGATGACTTTAATTTTTAATCAGGGACTATTATCGTGGACTGACCTGACATGTAATCAATGAAACCGCTGACAAAGCTCTCGAACATCTGTTCCAGCTCGGTCCTACCAACGGCGGACGCCAGTTGGCGCAGTTTGGCGGTGGGCTTGAACCCAGGGAGCAAGTGCGGAAAGCTGGGTGGCTGATACACTGGCTGAGCATCCCCTGGCTTGGGTGCTGCCATCTGCTGCTGCTGCTGATGATGTTCGATGTGCTGACTGTCCATCTGTAGCTCGCTCTTGGATGTTGCCGGATGCGCAGCAGTCTCTGTAGGGCGACTGTCCAGTTGCAGGCCGCGGGCATCTGCTGCAACAGAACTGGCCTCGTGAGACGAGCTCATCCTCCTCTCGCTGCTCACCGACTCATCGCCTCCCGCTAGGGGGCGCGGGGCGCTGGCCAGGTTACAGCTCGCACTGTTTTTGTCAGAAGACCCATCACCTGAAAAAACATAATAGAGTTAGCTGGCTGGACGCCTGTCTGACCTGACCACCAGTAGTTCCTGTGTTTTGTCGAGGGCGTTGGTGCACTTGGGCGCTTGTCTGTCTGCGCACGCTTGGATCCTCGATTGTTTCATTCAAACATCAACTGATTAGTTAAAATTTTGTATTGGTTCAATTAAATTATGAATTGCCTTAGCCGTTCAGTCTGCATCCTGAATACCTGTGTGTCTCTCCCAACATGTAGCCTACTTACTGTGTGCTTAACCTTCTTTAAATGAACACTTAGTCTTTCATTCGTATATTTTTGTAAGTCCGCGTGGGTGAATCGTATGAAGGGTGCTTCCTGTGTCCCTCCCATACACCCTAAATGCTCTCAAAGGTGTTTATTTTTTAGATGATACGAATTATTGAAAAAAAGTTGAATGATTGGTTGAACAGGATGCCCTAACCCCAACTGACCCCAGCAAGTATGCATCATCAGTTCTGATGGTTTATCACAACACGGATTTCAGAGCTTGAGACTAGCTGAAGCTCTTTTGTCAATTAAGAGAAACGGTTTGTGAGAGAATTTCATTTCAGTGAAATGTTGATGACAGCAGTTTGTAAATAAGCATTCAAAGACATGACAATATGACCGATAAAATAATAGATGACCTACAAAAAGAGATGACCCACAAAGAATGAGACGATCCACAGAAGATGAGAAGACCTATACAGTTTGCCAAAGTTTTCTGTAACAGCTACCACCTTCATTTCTCCCTTCTCCGTCCATGCCAAAAAAGGAAAGAAGCAGATTATTGGGTAATAAGCTTTGAGCAGACCTCTGGCACTGGATGTCTGGTACGCTGGGATGTCTGACTTCTCTTTTTCATCCTCCAGGTGGAGCGTCAGGGACGCCGCTGGTTGGCTGTCCGTGTTCTGCAGGTGATGCTGCTCCTGTGCTGCAGGCTGCATCACTCCTGCTGGCAAGTCGAGGTATTCTTTTTCCAGAGCTGCTGCAGCTTCAGCAAATTCCTTCAGAGAATCCTCCATTTCTTGCTCGGTGTTGAAGCCGCTGGACCCGCTCTCTGCGGGATGATCGTTGTGCTGCTCCTGATCCTCATCTCCACTGTGAACAGCCTCCGCTCCACTTCCTTGTAGATACTGAATGTGGAGACTACCACTGCCATCATCAGCCTCGCCGTCATGGTCGGAATCTGTCACGAGCTGCTGTGCCTGAGCGGTCAGCCCTGTCTTGCCTTCCTGTCCTCGGTAAGACACGTCTTCGTGCCCAGGCACCGGACCTGAACCAACATGACCCCAGAGGCTGCTTATAGGGCACCATGAGAAAACACAGTGCATACAAACTCACAGTCTTTAAAAAAATCAGTCAAAAAGATGTTAACGAAAAATATAATAATGCATGAAAAGTTGAACTATTTCTGGGTTAGGAAAGAAGTTCCGTTAGGGTCAGAGTATTTAAAATTACGAAACAAAAATAGATATGTCCTTTTTTCTCGAAATACTCGGGTTTTAGCCAATAATTTTATGTCATAAATAAACTTTGCATCCATCTTTGCTTTGCTGTCAATAGACTACACTCTACATCACAGAGACTTGCGGTGAACAGACTACATGCCGACAAGGAGGAGAAGCAAAGACTGCAGCAGCAGCAACAACTACCGAAACAAAAACAAAACCAAAGAAAAGAGAGACAGGGTGTCAGCAGGACGACTCCTACCCGCTGCACTCAGACACCAGGAGATGGCGGACACCATCAAGGCCAATACCACAGCGACCACACTGGGCCTTGACCACCCTTCCATTGCAGACGGTTAGGCAAGAAGGCAGGTTGACAAACACACTGCAAGGACAGACTGACTGTCGTCTGCTCGCTGCTGGCAGGACGGCTTGGCGGCGACTGTGCGGTTGCGACGATGACGGTTATCTGACGTTGGAGACGTGCTTGGTGTAGCTGGTGCACCATTGGTGATGACGACACAGCCTGACGTCTCTTGTCTGATGTTGCTGATAACTGTCATGGTGTGCTCTACGTCAGCGGACACGCATGATGATGATGACGATGATGATTGATGACGACGATGATTATTATTATTGTCGAACCCAATCTCGAAATGTTTCGCTATTTTTTTAAAAGCTGGACTTACATTTTCTAAACTGTCAGGGTTGTGTTTCTGGGACTTGTCAAAGCCAGCAAAAGGCCACAAGTGCTCGTACATCAGCAGAACATGACAGTAAACCGTCTAAGACCAGAGGTTGGCTGCCTCCAGACAATACCATGTCTACTCTGGCGAAGACACACCACCTCAGCTTTACGAGAGCGAGGGATTAGAGAGAAGGAAGACAGCGCCGACAAAAACGTGAGGAAAGCGTTAGACCCACGCTCAGACCTACATCCCAGAGAGCGACAACAGCCACACAAACTACACGTCGCTGTCTTCGCGCTGTAGACGTCAGCGGAAATAAAAAATAAACAAAAATCCCAAACCATCTAAACCAAACCAAAACAATCAACCGAAGATAAGGAGACCAAACCCGAGCTGTCCTCAGTCTTTCCTTGCACGTGCCGTTGCTCTGATGCACGTCCCTTGCGCATGCTCAGAGGAAGCTGGAAGATCTCCATTTTCCGGACGGAGACATGAGCACCCTCTCCCTCTGACACCAACCTCCATGTGGGAGGCGATGTTATTGCCGATTTGACAGGCTGTTTGTCGAGGGTGGAGCACGCTCCGTGCACGTACCAGATGATGTGCACGCGCATGTGCATGCCCGCGAGATGAGTTGTGGCAAGCTCCATCCCCCAACACCACAGCACCTTGACTGGTGCACCATTACACCAAGATGGAAGTTCACGAAAATGTCCTGTTCGTAAACATAATGACTTGTCTGCCACAGAGAGTGGTTATTTTGTGATTGACTGTGGAGGGTGGGCTGGACACAGTCTCCATATTTGTGGCCGCAATCATTTGGAACAAGCGAACGTTGAGAGCAAGTTGCTTGACCTCAACATTGACCTTTTGACACTGTGACTATAACTCCAGCCTACTAATACATTAAAACGAGGCAGACATAATTCTTTTCCTTTGATTCTCAGTTTCGTTGGCATTGACCAGGGTATGGGTAGAGTAAGGTTTGAGTTGGGAGAGGTGCGAGTCGCTGGAGATGGCGATGGAAAGCTGATTCCAACCCCACCTTCGCCATAGACAGCGAGCACGACTCAGGTTGAACCCTGGTTTACATATACCACTGTCTTCATAGAAATATGAAGTGAAGGACAAATACTTCAGTGGACGGCAGGATTGCCTAATGTATGACTGCTGACATGCCACCCGGGGTACACACACACAGGTGTGCAGGTAATAGAGGGGGAGACAACTGGCACAGGGCAAGGGACTTGCTGCAGGCCCTGTGGCTAGTTTCTGGTTATGTGAATGATTTGGGGCTATGATGTATGTGGGGCTATTTTGTAACATACCATGGGGGAGGGGAGCACTTTGCAGATGAAGTGAATCTGTAACTGTCAACATACTCAGAAAGCGAGAAACGTGATCAGATCCAAAGCAGAGCATTGCCACACTGGGATTATATTAATAATAATATTTGATTTAACAGATTCCTGTTCCTCACCATGGAAACGCCATGATAACACTGATAAACACTGATACACCTGACATCATTTGTCTCGGAGATATCGGAAGCAGTTCTGCCATCCAGCGACTTGAAGAACTTTGGAAGCTCGATCACCCATGTTGCCAACGGCAGGAGTCCAGAACACCGATGGTGTCAGACACCTAAATACCGAGAAGTTCATTAGTAGTTGTTGTATGTCAACACAACACCCAGTAGTTCATTACCAGTTCTATGTCACCAGCATAGTGACTGGTTTGTCACAGAAAGGCGAGGTGCTTGTCAACATAGCTGTCTAATTAATACTTGCTGGTGGGCTGCCAGGTGTCACTGATTGTTTGCCTGAAATATTGCAGTAGGCACACGTAAATGGCACAGGTAAGGTAAAGTAAGGTAAGGTAAGGTAAAGGCTAAATACCGTTTTCTTATGGCCACAGAACCAGTGAGGGCGAGTGGTCCCTCCTGGAGTGTGTGAATGATGGTGGCATGTACACTATATCGTACACCAGCAGGATGGGAGGAAGTGAAGTGTTGCTGAGGCAGATGGCGCTGCCCACATACAGAGCGTGAGTTGTGTCTACTACACCTCCTTGTGATTTCCCACTGGGCATGCTCTCAGTCCCTCCCCTCCCACCTTATATCTACTCTCTGTCTGAAACTTGTTTACTCTTCCCTTCTGTGTACACTCCCAGGATACAGTCCATCAAGGCGCCAGCCCGAGGAGGAAAATTGGCGAGAAACACAATGAAAACCTCTCGTGACAGCCGACGGCCTCGCTTTGATTTCTCTCAACGTGGAGTGTGTTAAGTCCCCCTTCTCCCCCCACCGCAATATCGGGCCACCCGTCCCGGGGGCATAGTTGTGCGCCCCTCAGTCCCAATCAATCCACTGGGCGAGAGGCTGGTGCTGCGGTTTATGATCAAAAAATAATCTCTTTGCTTACTTCACGTGACTAAGTGTGTTTCTGGTCCCAACTCACTCTCCACCAGGAACCAATACAACAGACAAGTCCCCTGCTGGTGTCGCTGTTGTTCACAAAAGCTGACGCGACTGAAGCAGGCGTTTGAAACAAGGGAATTTTTAGCTTCCACCTTCTTCTGTTGGTGGCTGCAGAGTGGGAATCGTTCAACACGGACTGCACGTGCAGTGTAACAAAGTGGTGGTGGTGGTGGTGGTAGCGGGTGGTGGACGTCCGTGGGTGGTTGTGATAAGGCTAGATCGTGACGTCACAGTGTAGGAGTTATGTCTTGTTATCGTCTGCTGCGGGTATTTTACGATACCAACGCCAGACACCCTGTTGGCCTGGTGTTGCCGAGCTTTCAGTTATATATCATCGGCCATAAAGACAGCCATCAGGAACTTTCCTTCTTTCTCTTTTCGTATGCGTGTGCGTGTGTAGTGCGTGCGGCGTGCGTGTGTTCGTGTGTGTGTGTGTGCACGCCAAACGACGGCTGATACTCTGCATGTTGTTGTCTGGGCTGTGGTGTTCAAAAACAACCTCCGGGCTGTGAAACCCTTGAGCTCGCCGTGAGAAAACCGTGGCAGACATCGGAACCTCACTGCTCGCCTGCCAAAAGGCGTTTTTCAATCTTCCACAAATTTACTGGAGTCAATAAAACAGCCTTCACCTCCCTCCCCGCTCTGTGAGTTTCTGCTAGACTATGACGACCCACTAAACCAAAGACAGCTCCGTGTGTGAGAGGGTGGCTCGGTGGTTCACTCGGACATCTTTCACTTGTCATTTGTGATGGTCGTCTCATCTGGGTTCAATTCTCCTCTCTGTACTTCCGTGCATTTCTCCGGACGTGACACTTAATCGCAAACTCCTGCAATAAATCCTGTACCTGTAGAAGCCACGCCGCCCACCCCAGTGACAGCGAACTGTCAACCCAAACCGTATTTGTCCATGGGTGGGGAAAATTAGAAAGCTTTTATGCGCCGGGAACCTGCATCTGTGTTACAAGTACACAAGAGACTAATTCCGCTAAAAGGAATCCTGATAAAAACCAGAACAGTTTCAGTGAATTATTGCTCTGATTTTTTTCTAAACTTCATCACGGACTTTCTCGCGAGGCCACATGAGACCTCCGTGATGACCGACTTTGCACTTTAAACTGTATTCACTGAAGCACATCTTTGACTTGATTACAAATGATTACACCCTTTTGATTGAGAGATCACAACATACACAAGAAGTACTCTTCAAAAATACCAAAACTCATTTTATCGACTCTTGTATAAGAGTTTTTTTTTTCTCCTCCATGCTCAGGCTTTAATGTTTCTTTGTACTCGATGATCTGACTGTCACTCTTTCCAAGTGTGTGTATATGTATCCTTATGCATGAGTAATATATATAAAGAGAGAATATATTATATTCAAAGGTGTGTGCCTGCGTGTGTGCGTGTGTCCATGAGACAGCGGGTGATGTGAAGATGAGGAGAGGCGGGGAGACCACAGAGAGTGTGGCATTCGTTTCTGCTCAATAAATCCCGGTGCATTGTGTAATGGCTGATACATGGCTGTTGCATTCTTGCTTATTCGATTACGTTTCTTGATCAGCGCCAGTAAAATAACAAAATCGCAAGAAAGGGAGAGGATGGATGGCAGGGAGACAACTTTAGTGGCAGGCGCACTGCTCTCCCTTGCGGAACTGTCCTCTGGCCCCGGCGATGACCTCGCTGACCACAGAGGCGGACACAACGAGTTAATGGCATCTCGGCCCTGCCAGGTTCCTCGGATAATGAGCAGTAATGACTAGTAATGGGTAGTAATGGCAAAATACGAGGCTAAACGAGACGTTTCCCGCAGTCCTTGCGTTTACGCCACCCCCACCACCGCCACCACCACCACAGACTCCCCCACACCCACCTCTCGTCATTTTCTTGTTTCCTTTGTTGCCTTTCATTTTTTCTCGTCTTGCCCTTCATGTGATGATTTTTTCCCACCCAGGCAATCGCGTCTCGTACAAATGACAAAAAAACTTCCAGACATAAATCTTGTCTTCCTGTTATATTCTCTGTGTCTGGCTGTTACAAGCTGACCGACACACTCAACTGTTTTCTGGCAAGCGCACGATGTCAGTTATTGTCAGCTGGAGAACTGTTGTATACAGCAACATGGACAAACATGTTCTGAAAAAGTTGGTTGTCTATCGTCTATGGAGGAACTAAGCGAAGGAACTCATCAACTGGTGAAATATTATTTTTACGATCGCCAAAAGGATCATCCGAGAAGCTTAGAGGACGAGGGAGGGACCAGCCTTCAAGGTACATTACACCGAATAGAAATAGTTTTACAGAGCTGAGGGCAGCCACGGGGGTCTGTCTAGACAGCAGCAGAGTGAGAGCTGTGGTTACAAGAACTGGTCTTGTACAAAACATTATTGCCAGGTGACATCACGTGAGTGTCTGCATCGTTGGTATTTGTCAGTCTATAGATACAGGAGAAGCTTGTACCTGCCTCTGTCTTATCTCTCTCCCCCCGACTGTACCCCCAGAGCTAGCAGACGGTCTGTAGTCACATGACCTTTGTGGTCAGAAACATTGATCAACACAGGTTACTGAGAGAGAGATGGCAGAATAACAAAACCAAAGGAAGGAAGAAAGTATTTGGAGATAATGAAGGATGAAGTGGAGGAGAAGCAAGGCCGATGCAGGGTGGAATCTGTATTAGCGGGTGTTCGCCAGGCTCAAGGCTCGTCGCTTATTTCATCTCACTGACCGCGCGTGAGCCTCCAGTGAAGGGCGAGTAACCTCTTTGAAGATAATTTGCTTTCATCTCACCTTTTGCCTTGGGTAACATCGTCAAGCCTTCACTCCATCTCCTTTTATCTCTCCCTCTCTTTATCTGTCTTTCTGTTTATCTCGCTCTCTTTACTTCTCCTTTTGGTCATCTCTCCCTCTCTTTATCTTTCCCTCTATCAATTGTCCTCTATCTCTCCCTTTCTCATTTTATGTTTCCCTCTGTCCTCTCTTTCCGTGTGTTTGTGTGTGTGACTTTTTGTTTGCATGCTATCCTATTCCAGTAAATAATTTTGTCATTGTTATTGTAATTTTCATCGCCATTAATATTGTAATTGTCACGCTAATCTGAATCGTTAGTATCCTTTTAAGTGCCATTGTCTTTTTGTATTTTTCTTGTTTGTATTTTTATTTGTTCTACTTTCAATCCTAATCAGGTGTTGTGTATTGATTTCTTATAAATAAAAAAACCACTCTGTCTCTCTCTGACCCGTTGGACATGAATCTCTCTTGGTTACAACTAACGGAGGAAGAAAAAATTCCGCCCCGAGTGTAGAAAAAAGTGTCTGCACAGGTTCAGCAAAAAAGTTTTTACAAGATTCCCTCTGTTGATCGAAGGTTTCCAATTCCATGTTATTAAGAGCTATACATCCTTCAGCTTTCATTGGTCTGTACAATTTCCTTGTGTCTTTCTTTCCTCCTCCGTCTGTCTCTCTACCTCTTGCTTGTCTACCGCGGAGGCTGAGCTGTAGTTCGTTCCACAAAATTTCTTTTAATGCCTGGAGACAGGACTGAAACCATTTTGACAGATTCTGGATGCAAGTCTGAAGACGAGGATTCCTGGGCTCAGCTGAGAGTTGATCAGTAAGAACAGATTAAGATTATTTAGCCCGGTGGCTGCAAGGGCGGTGAGTGGTTCACGTGTCCAGGCAGGGAAGAAGGAAGCAGGAGAACCTTCTCCCTTCGTTAGTTTTGTACGTTGGCTGATATCACGTGCCCGTGTGCTGGGTGGACATACGGTGTTGTCACAGGGTGGGACGAGATGAAATCGAATGACTCGCCGACTAACCAATATTCTTCCTTCTGTCTATCTGCCCTCAACTTGTTGTTTCTGCCTGTAGGAAGGTGAAGAGAGCAGAGTCCTGTCTTTCTTGACCTGTGACCGCTGGCGCCGCGCGGGGGCCGGGAAAATTAACTATTTTCTTTGACGTCTGGAATCGACCCCAACCAGATGGTGGTCTTCCCTCTGGAGGACAGACTTCTAATTCAATTCTCTGCGTGACGTGCACGTGCTTATGCCGGGGGCACACGGTCTGCACGAACCACAGCATCCTCCACCACCAGGTGCACAGGTTGGTACGAACGTTGGTACCTGATACATTGAACCCACTCGACATTTTCATTAGAGAATGGAATTAGTAGGCAATGAGGGACGAGATTAACTGGCAACGACAGCTTCATCGGCGGAAAGGAAAACAAAACAGGAGATACATATACAGAGATACGGGATACAGGGATACAGGGATACAATGATACATACATGGTGGCTGGCACGTGACTAGGACAGGGCTGATAGACCCCACAGGGTGATGGGCAGCACAAGACACACACACACCTCCTGAGACTGGGTGTTGGAGGGGGACCCAGTGCCCCACACTACAAGCAGAACACACACACAGCCACGCACTCCGATGATGAACTGTTATTGTCGCCATCGTCCGCCTCTGACTCCGTGATTATGGCGCATTGATGTGGCGCTGCTTGCCAACTACAATTATTCCTCCTGTTTCTGTGCTCTCTGCATGTGGCATCTGGTTACAGGGCTACTACCTCGCCATCGTGTAGCCTTCAAACACCCTCCGCCCTCAGTTGCACAGATGTTGGCTTGTCTGCTGGTGGAGCAGTCGTCTGTGATAGAGTGCGTGTACGCGAGAGTTGTGTGTGGTTGTGCGTGAGAGAGAGTGTGAGTGTGTGACAGAAAGTGTGCGTGAGAGAGAGAGAAAGTGTGGGTGTGTGAGACAAAGTGTGAGAGAGAGTGTGTGAGAGTGTGCGTGAGTGTGAGAGAGAGTGAGAGTGTGTGCGAGAGAAAGTGTGGGTGAGAGAGTGTGAGTGTGCGTGAGAGAAAGTGTGGGTGTGTGAGACAGAAAGTGAGAGAGAGTGTGTGTGTGAGAGAGTGTGTGAGTGGTCACAAAGTGAGTGTCATCTGTAGGTATTGTGCTAGCGCGGTAGCTCAGTGGTGCTCTATGAGCCTGTGAGCCGAGGTGCAGGCGGTGGGTTCTCGGCTCATGGGGAGGGGCGAGGGGCAGGGGGCTGATGTATGGGCGTCTGGCCACATGACAGTCAGGACCCAGGAACCCAATTTCCATCGACGGGCCTGAGCGGCTGAAAACAGCGGCCATTTCACAGCCAGTGGCGCCCTCTACTTAGCGCGCTCATTCTCCTTGTCGTTCTCATTCATTTCTTCTAGCCTTATAAACGTGGAATCTGCTGCTCTTCTCACTTTCTTGTCTTACTTATTTTTTATTTTTATTTTTGTTGGTTGTTTGTAAGTGAGAGATGTCTGGCTGCCGGCCACCTGCAGGAGCAAATTCATCTCACCCACGAGCACAGGCAGTAAATCTTGATCCCAAAAAGTGTAGGAAAACTAAATAGTTCAGATGAACTTTAAATCACAGATTGTAAACTGATGATGGCTGATAACCACATTGACTGACTCTGGTGCTCCTTAACAGGGTTTTGACAAATGATGAAATTAAAAGATAAAGTTTCCAAGGATATAAATAGATGTGTGAATGAAGGAATTTGAATGAGCAACTGTATGCATGTCTGTGTGTGTGTGTGGAAAGCTGTTAGTATGTGTGTGAAATAACTGTTTATGTTTGCGGATAGTCTTCTGTTTGTGTCTGTTGATGAGCAGCTACACAACTGGTAGTCAAAGGCTGAAGTTTGAAATTTCAGGACCATCGCCAGCAGTCAACTGCACATGTTACAATGTTTCCGTGCACTCTAGTTGTAGATGCAGGGTTTAGAAATCACGCTGAACGAGAGAACACATCCACACAGACACACACACACACACACACACACAGACACCACACACACACCACACACACACCCACACACACACCACACACACACACACACACACACCACCACACACACACACACACACACACCACACACACACCCACAGACACCACACACACCCACACACACACCCACACACACACACACACACCACAGACACCACATACACACCCACCACACACACACACCAACACACACACACACACACACCCACACACCCACCACACACACACCCACACACACCACACACACACCCACACACCCACACACACACACACACAGAGTACCTGTCGAGGAGCACAAGACAAGACACTGTAAGTGAGCACAGCTCACTAGTCAGGCTACGAGCACTGTACACAACCATGTCCTCACCTCACGAGGTCAGATGTGGATGTCTCTTCCTGTGTACAGCCACACAAGCAGACGGCGCCTAGTCACTGTTTGTCCATCAAACATTACATCCCAGTCCAAGAATGATGTGTGGGGGGGGGGGAAGACAACAGCCACAGACAGTTGAAGAAGATTTGTCTTTACAGTAAAGCCAACAACGTTTAGTGAAATGTCTGGCGACAGGTGGTCCAGCTGCTTACTCTCCATTCATCGTGGAGCGCTGAAGCTGCAGGAGACAGGACTGTTCTACCACGTGACGTGTGTGACGTGCTTCCTCTGTTCTACCACGTGACGTGTGTGTAAACCAGTGAACGTCACGTGCTCGCCTGGTGAGCGCTGCTCACTGGAGACCGCGGGTGCTGGGGGGGGGTAAGAGAGGAAACCCCCCAGTTGTCTGTGACTGGCTGTTAAACTGAACACTTTTATAGTCTCTCTGCTCTGTTTGTTTGTCTGTGAGAGAGAGAGAGGAAAGAGAGTGCATGCACGTGTGGGTTTGATAGAAAGATTAGGTCTATTACATTTGATATCTCTGCAGACACAAGCTATTTATGGCTTGTTATTTTTATGGCTGGCTGCCTCCCCCCTAACTGCGGTGTGACACGACAGTTACTTCAGTTTGCTGCGCTCCCTCCCAGCCCAGTGCAGGCAGGCGAGGGCAGCACGAGGGAATGAAGTTGAACCCACACCCGACCCACACCCGACTTTACACCATCGTCCTTGCTATGCTCCGTGCACACCTTAAGCGTGTAACTCTGAGCACTGAGCACTTTGTAGTAGTTCAAGTGCAGTACCTGACTAACATCTTTCTGAACTGTGTATTCAGCATTACACTTTCAAACGAAGTATTTGAGTGTTATCTTTGTCAACTAGGTATTCAGATATCGTCTAAACTAAAAATTCAGGTGTTACTGAAAAGATTAAGCAGAGTGCTTAAAAAATCGTGCCTCTGTTCTCCCGCTCATCCAACCAGAAAAGCAATAAAGCTAACGAATAGCTTGTACACCAGAGAGGACAACGACTGTTGCAGGCTGCTGTGTTCCTTCTCTTGTCTTCCCTCTTTACTGCCCTCTCTCACCTCACCTGTTCCTCGGCCCCACCCTCTCACCTTTGTGAGTGTGTGGACAGGTACCCGGCCCCAAGATGCTGGAGACAAGAGAGTTTATCTTGAAGACAGACCCTTGGTGTAGACATGTCCCAGTCGTGGTGCCAGGCATGGTCAGACAATTAATATTGTGTGTAGACAGGACATCCTGTCGCCGTGTGTTGTCGTGCGTGTAGCAGACGACACATAAACACAAACAAGTTCTGAGAGTGTTGCAGGGTTTTACAGATGAGAGGTTGATGAAGACAGGTAGTACAGTCCACACTATCGCCTTCAACACTGGAGCTGTCTTCAAATCATGCCAGGTGATAAAGCAAACATTTCTCCTACAAACCGTTAACTTTAACATCCAGGAGAATGTTTTGCGCCCAGTTTAGCATGAAATAACAGAGAGAGAGATGCCACACAGAATATTGTACACGTAATCATTACCCCAGTGGTGATGTTGGCAGGACCTGCCACCCTGTCCCCCCGCTGTGATCACCTCTCCACTTGCTGTGTCTGTGCTGTTGCTGTGTCGAGGGGGGAGGGGGAGACGAGGGAAGTGTTCCCTCAACATGAATAGCTGCCCCTACTACATCCCCCCTTCTTTGTCTACATGCCCTCCGTTCACTACCTCCCTGTCAGCGACGGCGGCAACATCTCGGTGTTTCTTGCTCTCGTGTCGGCGTCTGTGCGTCTTGTGAGTTTTGTTTGTCTCTGTCTGTCTTCTGTGAGAAGTTGGTGTGTATGACCACCAGCCTGAAAGAGCATCACTCATGACTTTCAGTCTATCTTCCATCTTTGTGTTTGTTTTGCGTCGATAGCCCAGAGCGTCACGTGACCTCGTGACCCGTCACCCTCACGTGCGCGGCCAATGTTCGTTCCGTCCTCGAGGGACAGCGATGTGCTCGGTGGCGATGACTGATGGCCAGTAAGTTCATACACTCACCTCCCCATACGGCAACTGTTTTTATGTCTCCGTCCTCTCCGATTTCCAGACAAGCTCGTCCGGCCATGGTTCCCGCTTCTGACCCCAGGCTTTGGCGCGCAGTGCAGCGTCCTTCCTTCCTTCTTGCAATAGTTGACCTCTTGACCTCGCTGTCTGCGCTGCCTGTCCCTCCTGGAAGCTGTTATTCCAACTCTTGTTCTCCGCCGCGGCTTTGTGAACGAAGCCCCACTTCCCACCTTTTATCTCTCAGCATTTTTCTTCACATCACAGTGTTTGTCTCCCTCGGTGAACACACTTGCTGTGGACTTGTGCAGCCGTACAGTCTGACAATCACATTCAGTGAGAGGAAATCATCGTAAATTAGCATAAATTATGCATAATAACCTGAGGACATGCCGTGTTTGTGGCTTATATACAGTCAGGTAGGTGAGGCCATGAGGTGGGTCTGGTGAAGATGCCGGTGTACTTGGTGTACTGCAAACAGTGCAAAGACAATTGTCTGATGACGTGTAAGATGTGAACATAAAAATGTTATTCTGTTTGAGAATTTGTAATAATGTCCTTGTTTAGGGGTAGAGTTCTAAATGTGTTCACTAAAAACAGATTCACCAAGAAATCGTCCATGACCTGTAAGTTATCAGCAGATCGGCGACATGTGTAATCTCTTGTCAAGTTCAAATCGAGTTCAATCTCTTGCATCAGTCGCGGTGTCACGTGATCTCTTTCTCCCTTTCTCTAACATTCTCTATTTTATTTGATTCCACTTTCCTATCAATATTTTTTCATCCAGTAGCTGTGAAACACACCTCACAGAATTCCCAAGAATTTGATTTCGGAAAATGATGATAAAATCACCAAATCATTAAATATGGTCATGATGACGACGATGACGACGACGACGATGACGATGATGATGTGGCAAGTGGAATAAATGTTGCAAGAGCTTTGAGAACCGGCGGCGAAACCAGAGGGCAGGGAGCAGGGAGCAGGTCCCTCCCTCACAGTCCAGTGAGATGGTGAGGGTGGTATTCAGGATGGGAGGGAGAGAGATGGGGAGGATGGCGGGGGATCCTCTTATTGGATTAAGACAGAGAGACGTGGATACCCATTCATTGGGAGACATCAATCGCCTTTCGTCTACAGCCTCGCCAAACGACAGATGAAGGCAGACACCAGAGGGCTGGGGGCGGGGCTGGGGACGGGGGTAAGGCTCTTTGCTGCTCTTGACAATGTGGTCTTCATGCCGTTTGCAACATTTTCTGGATCTTTCCTTTTTCGCCTGCAAGTGTGGAATTATACAGCTTAACTTTTTGTTCTTACGGCCAAAAACTGCCGGTCAATAATATTCGGTCAGTAATTTGTTTTCTGTATCCATTACATAGATGTGCATTGCTCATCGATTTCATTTCACGGGCGGTTTTACGATTTGTGTTCAGTTATTGGAGACAAATGGGAAAATAAAATATTGAGGCAGACTGTGAGTTTAGAGAAGCCACAGCGCAGGGAAGGTACACTGATGAATGCACTACAGGAGACTAATAACAACAGTTTTATTTACATTTTCACCAGCAGCGCCAGGCGATGTAAACTAGTCAGGAGTCAACAGACGGAAGTAGAAGGGTACCTCCGGGGTAACAAGCTGAGGGATAATGAGCACATACACCATACACGGTCACGTGCACACAGCCGCCAGCACGCGCACACACGTGCACGCACACTGAAACACATGCTAGCAGCAATGGTCACGTGGTTCGTGACGTGCTCGCCAGGCAGTGTAAACACTTGACTGTATCATGAACTGTCAAATGCGTTTATTGACCTACACTATGTCACAAATGTCTTGTGAGGTAATGGCTGAGTGTCACACACTATATCTACTGCCCACACAGTGCGTCACATTGTTTACTGTTTACTGTGTATTTGATGACACTGATTATTGCACTAAGTACTGTCACGTGGTAACTACCTGACATTGCTTACATCTTGCACTCACTGTATAGCTTAAGCATCACGCACTGTGTCCTACGTCACACACCATTTACTGCGACACTTCCTACATGTGTCACGTACCAGGAACTGCGTCACATGCTACGAACTCACACTCTGCTTAGCACTACACACCCTGTACTATGTCACACAACTGTCTACAGTGTCACACTCTGTACTGTGTCACGCAACTGTCTAGAGAGTCACATAACTATCTAGAGTGTCTAAAACCCTGTACTGTGTCACGCTATTGTCTAGAGTGTCACACACACTGCACTGTGTCACACAACTGTCTAGAGTGTCACATAACTGTCTAGAGTGTCACACACACTGCACTGTCACGCTATTGTCTACAGTGTGACGTAGGAGGGCTGAAGAGGAAGACGGAGGAGGAGGAGTACGCCCCAGGCCTCAGTCAGCAAGGGGAGGCCACTGGAGCCAGAGAGCAGGGGAGGGTAAAGTAGAAGTTTGCAGGCTGCCACCCACTCCCCTGCCCCCCAGGGAGGACGCCGCCATCATTTTGTGGCGCTGTCTTGCGAGATGAACGGGGCTGGCACTGCATGCCTCTCCGTCAGGGTACTTAGGGCGGTCCCATGAGACACTAAGGGCCACTGAAGGGCACGGAATGCTGGGATTGGAAAGGGGCAGTAGCAGTAGAGATGTCGGAGAGAGAGAGAGGGGAAGTGTATGTGGTGTATGTGGTGTGTGTCTAACGAGGGTAGGACGAGGCTATGCTGACCCCTGACGCGTGTTGGCACTGTCAGTAGAAAGGTAAAAGGTTGATATGCTTTAGTGTGATGTTGACAGTGAACACTGTTCTCTCTCTCTCAGTGGTTCTTTCTTTGTCTTCTCTTTGGGTCTCTTTACCGAGTTCTTGATCATGATGAACTTCTTGAGTGCTGTTTGCCTGCAGTTCCTGAGTAGCTTTCTGTCCGCGTTAAGTCACCTGCACGCTATCCTCTCTACTCACCTGCTGACTATCCTCTAGTCGCGCTGTTGTCACCTGCTGACTATCCTGTTGTTTGATGACCTTTTCGTTCCTGTCGTCTCTGACATAGTTTGAACGCTTCCAATGTTATTTTAGGTCTACAACTGGTTATTCTATTGTATTTTGTTAGAAAGCATTGTTAGAGGAGCTGGAGCTAGCGTTTAATATAATCCCGTGCTGACCTGATGACAACAGAAATCTTGCAGACGACTGTTATCTACACAAGTACAGATAACCACTGCTGCTGCTGTCCTCGCTGGTCTCCCTTGTTGAGTGCAGAGCTGTGTGCAGAGTGGTCCACCGTGTCACGGAGTGGTAAAGCCGCCATTTTTAAACTAGAACTCACTGTGGACAAGATGACACTTTCAAAATGGTCTGCGTGTGTGTGTGTACGTGTACGTGTGTGTGTCTCATTCTGCCCAGTCTCTCATTCCATTCTCACTTCCATCCCATCTCGTCCACACCTCAGCCCTCCTGTCAAGTTTGTCTTCTCAGCTTTATTTCCGCTTCTCTCTCTCGTGCACGTGCACTGACACTGACTTTCACACACAACCCCCTAGCAGACGTCACTCCATGTCTGACATGTTATCCCCCGTGTAACTCAGTCCTCACCTGTGTCGTGTCACCAAAGGCTGCACGGCGACCTGTGTGCCCTTTGACCCCGACAAGGTGCCAGAGGTTTGTGTACCTGCACGCGCCGGAGCATCTGGTAGGAAATGCGAAACTTTGATTCAGAAAAAAAAGTTTGTGGGGGATGCTGCTCCAGCCTCTCCACGCGCTCAGTCGTCGTGCGCTCGGCGCCAACAGTCGATGGAAGCGCGTGCTGTCGGCTGCGCATGCGCAGTGGCCTTCCGTGGGATGCAGCGGAGGAAAACATCGCGGATGTTGCTGCAGTCGCTCAGACACGTCGCACGCTCTCCGCCCGCAGCTACCAACACGTACACCATCAGTGCTCCATGCCAAAGGTGAGGATGTGTATGTGTGTGTGCGCGCGTGATTTAGCCTTATAGCCTGACAGCACGTGTCGGCGGTTGCCCCAGTCGCACCCTCTGTAGCCCTCCGATTCCAGCGCGTGGCATCGTCAGGTTGTAGCTCTCGTAGACAACTGAAGGGTCAGTGGAAGTGTTCTGATGGTGTGTAGCTGTAATTAATGACAAACATCTCAGCAGCCAGTCGTCCCGTTATTTCTTGATGTAAGGCTGATGACGACTGGAGACGATGGGTGTTGTGTACATTCCTACAGAGACTTGCCCTCCCTCTCTCTCTCCTCCACTAAATACACAGGTGTTCTCCATGCTCTGTATCCGCAAACACACGGCGGTACTCGCAGTGACAGGTGCTTACGTGGCAAACAGAACGAAAGCAAGTCGTAGTCGCTGACCAGGTGTGAGAAGCACTCAGACGCTCGCCAGGTGTTTAAAGTCTGCCGACGCTCAACAGGTGAAACAAGGCCGAGGTCGCTTCTTTCTCTCTTGGCGGTTAAGTCTGTTAGCACCTTCCTTCCTTCCTTTGTCTCCATTCTTGCGCGTGCGGGAACGACAACCTTTCGTTCAACAGTAACAATCTATCTTAATTCTCACCTGGATTTTAGGAAACGATCCAAACCTCATTTTCCATGGTGTCACCCAGACACTATGTAAACAACTTCTGATGACAAGTTTACAAAATATTCCTACAATCACTTGGTAAACCACGTCAGTAAACAACAGACACTTTGATAACTTCCGACGGATTCCCACGAAGGCTGTGTAAAGATGATGTCGACGAAAAAAAAAAAATTAAAAAAGAACACTTAAAAAACCACACACAACAAAACAAAAAAACTGATAAAATGTTCAAGTTTGACAAAGATCATTAAAAACCAAAGACAGAAATATTGTTGCAATATGAAAGTAATGCTGAGGACAACAGGAATATAATGTTATTGTGGATGTAAAGCTCCAGAGGATGGTTCCAGCCAAACCTGATGTCTCTAGAACTTTCCTGTGCTAGAAACATTCACAAAAACTACATCAAACAGTTTGGTCTGACTTTAATAAAATATACCTTACAGGTAAATGACAAACTTGAACCTAATGGACTTTGGCAAGGAAGCCATTAAGAACATTACTGAGCTTGAAGTTAATGAAGCTTTGGTGAGGAAACTTTTAAAGTGTAGATGATAACTCTGAACTCCGCGGGGAGTCAGTAATTAATTCTTCTTACAAACAGGATGGAACCCACCTGGCATGTGTGGTGGAGAGGGGCAACGGGGGCTACCTCCCTCCCAACCGACCTTTGTGTGTGAAACATGCGAACTGCGAGGTAGGACCGTGGTGGCGGACACATACACAAGGTGTGACTAAAGTACTGTCATAGAATATTGTGGGATAAACATCTCAGCCCCCAAACCTCGCCACAAATTATCCCAAAGCCTTCTTTTGTCAGTTTTCAAACAGGTTCATGTTGTCTAGCTCCACTGAGCCACTCACTGTAGCATTGAAGTCGGAGTTGGTTTGACCGCGGACCTGGAGACAAGTTGGTGGCTGAGTCTTGCTCTCCCAGAAATAATTCCTCCTTCTCTCCATCTGTTTGGTTGCTTAGTCTTTTAGTTGTTAGTTGACTGGTTGTTTGGTTGAAAATGATGCTGTTTGAGGTCTCTTCTCATTCACCAGATGTCTGAAGTTCATTCATTCTGTGGACAGACCCTCCTGGTTGATAGTCGGCATTGGCCTGACTCTTGATGAGACATGAAATGGTTGACACACTCACGGTGGGTGGCTTGTCTGTGACTGGTGGATGGCAGTTCGAGCCTTGTCTTATTAGTTTGTGTTTGTGTCTTACAGCTTGTGGCAGCCATTGCTACCGGAAGTGCTTGACTGTGCCTGAGTCTGTGAAGCAATTGTGAAACACTTGTTACCAAGACTTTGATGATTGCCTTTCCTGGGTTCACATCTCGTCTTGGGCAGCTTTCATTTCTTCTGTTCATGGGGCCGACTCGCTGGCTATGATGTCGCCTTCGTTAGTGCTTTGACGAGGGCCACTGGATAGACAAACACTCATCACGCACGCACATATATATATATCACACGCACATCAGGCGCACACACATCACCACCACTATCACACACAAACAAACATGACACAAACATCACACACACACGCAAACATATCACACACAACATCACACACATCACACACACATCACACACATATCACACACCACATCACCACCACTATCACACAAACATCACACGCACACATCACACACACATATCACACACATCACACACACCACATCACCACCACTATCACACAAACATCACACACACATACACACATCACACACATCACACATACATACACACATCACACACATCACACCCATATCACACACCACATCACCACCACTATCACTCACACGTGCCGAATGAAGAAGGATGAGCACACTCCTGTAGAGACGGCCGCAGTGCATTGTGGTTGACTACAGCGCCCTCTACCGGCTCCTTAATGCAGCTTAAGTGTTCTCTAATTTTAAGGTTCAGGCATGCCGACTGTACCGGCTGGACGGACGGGTGGCAGGACGAGCGTGGAAGCTGCATTCAATCGACAAGACGCGTCGTATTGAGCTCACGTGTCCATTTGAGAAATTGGAGCGGCCGTTGAGCGGGGGTGGGGGTGTGGGGTGTGGGGGGCAGTAGCTAATGCACAGTTAGGAGGGCCAGGGTGGAGTGGGGAGGGTGGTGGGGAGGGTGGGGGAGCTAATGCACAATCAGTGGCTGGGTGGAGGGGGGCGACTCGAGGGGTGCGTCCAATTCATCCGAGCTTTTTCTTTCCCAACCTCCCGGTCCCCCCGCTAATGGCGGAGACGCAGGACGTGGGCTCCAGGAACACGACATCCAGCAGGCGGTGACATACAAAGGAGTGTGACGTACAGTGACGTGGACACACCGCGACTGTGACGTAATGGCCGGTAGGCGTGTGACGTGTCGTGAGACGTGCAGACAAAGTTTACACCAATCATCGCAGTTGTTCTCGGTGCCGCGCTGCAGGTCACGTGACGCACGTCAAGGAAGGCGTCAGCGCGAGTTTGCTGTGCGTGCGGTGCGTCACACGAGGTTGGGGGAGCCTCGTGGGGGACGTGACTGTCAGGCTGTACACGAGGCCACGACTCGGGGGAGAAAGAAAGAAAAGCTCGTGTCAAAAGAAACAAATCTATTACAGAGTTTGTTTTATACCTCGCAACTATCGGTCGGCCGCTCGGAAGGATGGGGGGAGGGTACAGGTGTATTACACCTGCTGGCCGCTTGGTGCTCACCCCCACCTGAGGTCTAGTGACGCGTCTGTAACCCCCCGATCATCTGACGTGGACCAATACGTTTCCAGAACTACAGTTTAAAAAGTGAATTTCTCTCCTTTCTACTCGTCTTCCTCCTCTTCTTTATTCTCTCTTTAACCCATTCACCCGGGGTGACCCAACCCACCGAAGGCGTCACACCGAGGTGCCTGGACACAGCTGACAGCATGCATGCACTACGTCACAGCTGTGAACCAGTTCCTTCTCACCAGTGACGCGCCGTCTCGGCGGAGAGACCCCGGATGTTGGGCTGTGGCGGCAACACAGATGTGAGGAACTGGAGTTTGTCATCCACAGAGGTTGTACTTTCGGGGAGTGTGTGACGCCCTGTGGCGCTGGCATCGGCAGCCACGTGGGATTATCTGTGGAGGAGAGATCAGCTGGCACCAGACGCCATCACGACAGACAATCAATCTCTCGGCGCGCGCCTCAGGGCGGGGAGGCAGCTCTTGCCGTGCACCAGCTGTCCACTCTACACCACTCTACACCAGCTGTCCACTCTACACCACTCTACACCAGCTGTCCACTCTACACCACTCTACACCAGCTGTCCACTCTACACCACTCTACACCAGCTGTCCACTCTACACCACTCTACACCAGCTGTCCGATGTTGGGAGGATGTGGATGACGACCCTCGGAGCTCGTGCTGAGTGACAGGAGCACGTCACATGACTGGCTACGTCACACGGCACAGCGTCTTCAACATCGTGTTGCTGTAGTAACCTTGGCACCAGCGTGCGTGTGTTTGTGTGTTTGTGTGTGTGCTCGCGCTATCAGATGATTGTCAGCATTACTACTACCCCACAAAAAACATCAGTACCATCCTCACCTCCTTCTCCGTCATTCACGCGATCCTCTCATTCGTTGCCAAGCTGTTAACGGCGTTCATTGCCGCTACGTCATCGTCGTCTCACCAGCCCATCCTCCTGTCCTGTCTTTGTGGAAACCGTTTTATGATCTGCCCGTGCTGCCGTACTTTAACCTCATTTTGTCCGTGTTTCTCGTTTATCTGCCTCAGTTTTCTACACTGTTCAATAAACAAGCTCCAGCCGTGAAGAAAGTGCATGTCCTCTTGACCCCGGAAACAAATGCAGTTGACCTGTGATTCGGTCGCCGAGTGCGGTGCACGTGCATCATTGGCTGTTGTCGGCGATAAGGATGCGCGAGTGCAGCAGGGTGTTGCCTGGTGAGCCACTCACAGCATGACTGCCGCGACTTGTCATGACCATGAACATGCACGCCATCTATGTCAACATATCTGTGAGCTGTTCACATGACGATCGTCATGACTTGATGACAGCTGCTGACTACTAGTCATCCCCGCTTCTTTGTTTCTTGATGAGTGCGCACCATGTGACGAGAGGATTCCAGAAGGGAAGAGAAAATATTGGCGAATATATATAATATAACAGTTCATGCTTTGAAATAGAAGTTAGACTGTTAGACCGTAGATCATAATTACACTAGAATGGAATTTCTTGTGGTGAGGTTGGGACTGAGATGCGACTAGAACCGGGTGAACTGATTGGAGAGAGGAGAGAATGTAACCACACCAACTTTGTATTTTTGTGCTCCCTCCTGAAATTTGTGAAGTGACATCACAAAACGATGTTGTAACGATTTTCTTTGGTTTCGGAGCCAGGACGTCCACGTGCCGCATGTCAAGGAGGGCGAACTGCTTGTGTGATGACAAGACGAAGCTGAGTTCACTTCAAGGCCCCTCCCCACTCAGCCACTCAGCCACTCGCACCAACAGCTTGTGGGATGAAGAATAGAAAATTGAAAACGATGAATTACATTATCTCGGTCTTAATGCTGCATCGTTGACCAAGCGCTTCAGATTGTTCTCGAACAAACGGTGTTGTGGCAGGTCGATAGCCGCCGGCGATGTGTGGGGTCCAGCAGCTGCTGAGGCTGACGACGAGGGTTCAAGTCCTGCCGACAAGTGCGTGTGACAATCACTGTAGACAGGCAGACTGACACACTGCTTGTTACATGCAGACTGACACACTGCTTGTACAGTTGTTACATGCAGACTGACACACTGCTTGTTACATGCAGACTGACACACTGCTTGTACAGACAGACAATGGTTACACAGAGATATATTCACTGGCTAAGACGGTAGAGGGGGTCAGCGCACTGTCGGGGTGGAGATGAAGGGGTGGCGGTGACGAGATGACTCCACAGGGCGGCAGCCTGTAATCAAGGCGCGGAGAGATCGCTTCCCGATGCACCCACCTGGTAATCAAGGATGGGTTAAGAGGTAAAATGTAAAAAGTTAACGAGCAGCAAATCAGAGAGTGAGATGAAGGGAGGGGGAACAGGTGGTGGTGATGAGGGAGGAAGAAGGGAGGGAGTGTTGCCGGCGGCGGATGCCATCCATCTCTCCACGAGCCGCAATCAGGAGGACGGCTGTGGGCTGTGGGCTGCCACTCACTCCTGTGTCCTGGGACTTGTCTCCATCATTCCTCGCTGTCCCCCTCAGCCACGTGTCACACTTTGATGTTTTTGAGAACAATCCGCTTTGCCAGGAGAGGGGGAGGCTTAAGTGTCAGACATTACAGACCAGCCTGAACGGTTTGCGGTTTTTTGGTATTGTTTATTTGTTTGTTTGTTTTAGAGATCATGTTAATCTAACCCGTACATTTCAGCCCCCAGAATACATCCGTGAATTAATTATCCGTTACGATTCACACCTCAATGATCACGGTCAATGAGCGCTGCTAGCGTAGGTACCCTGGTTCATACGTGTGACGTTTCCGTCACCTTCCACTTTAGTCATTGCAGGTAGCGTCACCTTACAGCCAACCGTGGCAGTCCGGTGATCATACTGGTGTTCATAGAGGGGACGATGCAAACTAGCTCTGTGACGTCACACTATGCAGTGGTTCACAGAGGACAAAGCAAGCTAACACTATGACGTCACACTATGCAGTTGTTCATAGAGAGGACGATGCAAACTAGCACTGTGACGTCACGCTATGCTGTGGTTCACAGACAGGATGACAGCTGGATGTACAGCTGCCAGAAGGTGGTGTGTCCAACACAGCGCATTGTTTCAGACGGAAGCTCGCTGACAAGTGCGCTGCCAGCGTCCGGAAAACGTCTCTGTCTCTCTCTCTGTCTCTCTGTCCGTAGTGTCCTAATCACATCAGCAGACGACCACTCGGCCACCAAGTTGCTCCTCTGTCTGTACTCAGCAGCCGACGTGTGTAGATGATGGAGGGCGAGGCGACCGTGCAGAGCATGGTGGGTAAGCTTTGTGTGGGGTGAGTGAGTGTTTACTTTGTTTACTCGCTGAGGCCTCATTAGCAGTTGTCTGCCCCTGGTGAGTGTGGCGCGCGCGTGCTGGTGTCCGTGTGAGTGGTCTTTCTTGTGTACTTATGTCGGTCGTCTTGACGAATGAGGAATCAATACTCATTCCTCTTGTCGCCATTCCTCCTGACACGCGCCTGCTCTCTTCCCAGCGTCACTACCCCGGGCCTTCCGCCCTGCCTCCGGTGTGTCTGACTCGGGGTTAGGGTGAGATGCTGGCGGTTAACCTCGCTTTCCTTTGTAATGTGACGGATGATGTGCAGACCGTGTTCAGGCCTCTTGCAAGAGAAATGTTAGGTCTGCTTAGCTGATCTCTCTACGCTGTTGTTGTTGTTGCTGTTGTTGTTGTTGTTGCTGTTGTTCCAGCCGCTGGTGGTGCTGCTGCTACTCAACCGTGTCCATTGTGACAAGCACATATTCCCATGTTCCTGATGTTGGCTGACTATTGTCAATGTGTTTAAGGACGTATGAGCTTGTGGTTGACTATATCCTGTTCTCTCTCTCACACACCAAACTCAAACGTTTATCTGGAACTGTAAACTTCAGGTAACAGCTGTGACATAAGGCAAGTGTTGGCCTTATTCCTAAAATGAACAATCTGTAAAAGGTTTAGTTCCGGTTAAGAGATTTAAATATACTTGGGCGGGAGCCGACATGAAGCTGTCTCTTGTGTGTTTTCTAACTGGACAGTTTAATGAGTGCCACCTCTAATACCCACAAACCAATAACACAACATGGTGTCAGAAGTGTGCAGCAAAGTGCTAGCTGTGTGATTTCTCCAGAAACTTTCAGGTGGGCACGTTTTTCTCATTTTGAAATATTGCGTCGTACGTTCGCAAAGTGACATTTCTCGCAAGATGGCGGAGACACATCAGAGAAAACACTTCACTGCAAACGTTCCGGTTCCCTCGAAGCTGGATTTGTCTTCTAACATTGAAGTAAATTGGAAAAAATTTCTTCGTCAGTGGCAGAACTATGAGGTAGCTACGCGCCTTGATAAAGAAGATTCAGCTTATCGTTGTGCAGTTCTATTAGCTTGCATTGGTGAGGACGCACAAGAAATCTACGAAGGATTATCCTTTGCAGAAGGGGAGAACAACAAAGATATTGAGACTGTCATCGACAAGTTCAACGACTTTTGTTTGGGTAGCACACATGAAGTGTATGAGAGCTACAAGTTTCATAGCCGAAACCAAAACAAGGATGAGTCAGTTGATACTTATGTCACAGCTTTACGCAAGTTAGCAAAATCATGTGATTTCAAGGATGTTGACCGCATGATTCGTGACAGACTTGTGATCGGTGTTCAAGATGACACTATGCGTGAAAAATTGTTGCAGAAGAAAACACTCAAGCTTCCAGAAGCAATAGAAATTTGCAGAGCTCATGAGACGTCCAAGACTCAAGCACACTCGATGTTGGCAAGCAACAGCGAGAATACAGTTGAGAAAACCATCAACAAGATTCAGAAAGGTCAGCGAAAAGTTCGTTGCGGTACGAAGCCAGGTCTTCGGGGAAAACCAGAGACTAAGCCATGCTCTCGATGCGGAAAAGGTTCCCACAACAGAGATGGTTGTCCTGCAAAGAACGCTAAATGCAGAAAATGTTCCAAGATTGGTCACTACGCTGCAGTCTGTCGCTCTTCAGGTTCTTCTACGATTCACACAGTGGAAGAGGAAGAAGAAGACGAAGAAGCTTACATGGGTATGATTGTGGGCAGTGTGACAACAGATCCTTGGAAAGTCAGTCTCCTGATGGAAGACACAGAGATTGTATTTAAGCTTGACACCGGAGCTGATGTTACCGTCGTACCTCAGACAGCAGTTCCAGCAGCCAAGCGACCACTACAGAAAGTGCGCAAGAAACTGTATGGTCCAGGTCGTGTTGAGATAGCTGTGGAAGGCATGTTCAAGGCAAAACTGACATACAAGAATGTCTCTACACTGCTCAAGAAACCTCGTTTGAGAAGATTAAGAAACAGCTGACTGAAGCTCCAGTGTTGGCACACTATGGTACTGACAAAACGACCGTCGTCTCAACAGATGCTTCATCTTTCGGTCTCGGTGCAGTATTAGTTCAGAAACAGTCAGATGGTCACCTCAAGCCAGTTTTCTACGCATCAAGAAGTATGACGGAAACTGAGCGCAGGTACGCGCAAGTTGAGCGTGAAGCACTCGCAGTGACTTGGGCGTGTGAAAAGTTCTGTGACTACATCACAGGACTTCGTGATCTGACAATCGAAACTGACCACAAGCCATTATTGGCTCTACTGAAAACAAAGAACCTAGAAGATCTACCTCCGAGAATTCAGAGATTCCGGATGCGCCTGATGAGGTCAAGTACAACATGTCTACACAAAAGGCAAGAATCTCGTGACTGCTGACACACTCTCACGAGCCCCAGTAAGAAACACTCAGAAAGATGAGAGAAGTGAAGAAGAAGAGATCTTCATCAAGCAAGTGATTCAGAGCTTGCCAGCCAGTGAAAAACGCATCGAAGAAATCAAGAACGAGACTGCAAGAGATACTGTTTGTAAGACAGTGCTGTATTATCTCCACAATGGATGGCCACGTTCTAGTCCAGAACATGAAGAACTGAAAGCGTTTTGGACTAACGTTCAGAAGTCGCAGAACATGATGGACTTCTTCTCTACAGATCAAGACTGATCATCCCTGAAGTACTGAGAACAGACATTCTCCACAGACTTCACATTGGACATCAAGGCATCGTAAAATGTCGTGCCTTGGCCAGAGAGAGCGTTTGGTGGCCAAAGCTTTCTAAGCAGATAGAGTCCATGGTACAGAAGTGCACAATTTGCATCAAGGAGAGGCCAATTCCCCCTGAGCCACTCATTCCCTCTGTCACACCAGCATTCCCTTGGCAGAAAGTTGGCATGGACATCTTTGAACTGAAAAAAAGAACAGTACTTACTAGTGGTGGGACTATTATTCACGTTATATTGAGTTGGCACACCTGAAGAATACTTCGGCGGAAACAGTCATCAACCATGTTAAGAGCATATTTTCCGCCATGGAATTCCACAAATCGTCATCTCAGACAACGGCCCGCAGTTCTCAGCAAGCAGTTCCAAACGTTCGCTCAACAGTACGAGTTCACTCACACAGCAAGCAGCCCGTACTATCCACAAGCGAATGGCGAAGCCGAACGCGCCGTTCAAACTGTGAAATCAATCCTGAAGAAGGCAGATGATCCTTATTTAGCGATTCTCACAATATCGCGCTACGCCACTTCAGCAAGGTCTCAGTCCAGCAGAACTGTTGTTCGGGAGAAGACTACGCACCATGGTCCCCACAATACCATCTCAGTTTTCCGAGAAAAAGGAAAAAGAAAGGAAGGACTTTCATAAGAAAGACGAGATGCAGAAGTTGAAACATAAACAGAACTTCGACAGAGCACACCGTGCCAGACCAGCCGCTGAGTTGGAACCAGGTCAGCCAGTTTGGGTGAAGCCAACCCAGACTCCAGGGACAATCATCAAGTCTCTGCCCAACAGATCATACGAGGTAGAGACTCCCTACGGTCGCCAACGACGCAACCGCCGTCTCTTGATTCCCAGAGATCTCAATCCCGAGAATCCCAGACCTATCCCAAAGACTCTGTCGTCCCTTATTCCAACAAACCCAAAGTCCGAAGAGGATCCCGACCCCTTGTCTGATACACACTCAGATGATCCAGACATTCCTGTTGCCAATCCAGAGCCATGTCCAGGAGCCGCAGCCAGGAAGTTGCCAGCGTCCAAAGTCATCGCTCCTCCAGACCAGCCTGTCAAGACGACCAAGAGTGGTCGCACCATCAAGATCCCACAGAGACTTGACTTGTAAATGATTGACTCGAATCAAACGCACATAGACTTGAATAGGAAATTCAAGAATATTAAAATTAATGTTAATTAAGTTATATTGAAACAATGTCCATTTTAAAGAAAGGGAGATGTGACATAAGGCAAGTGTTGGCCTTATTCCCAAAATGAACAATCCGTAAAAGGTTTAGTTCCGGTTAAGAGTTTTAAATATACTTGGGCGGGAGCCGACATGAAGCTGTCTCTTGTGTGTTTTCTAACTGGACAGTTTAATGAGTGCCACCTCTAATACCCACAAACCAATAACACAACAACAGCCATCTCACCTGCAGGTCACGTGAGCCATCAGTCCTCACATGCAGCCTTCAGTTTGTGAAATGCTCAGTCGCCGGAGACTGATGACAAGGAAGGGGGAGTCCTGGTGTTGCAGTTACAGAATGCAGGTGTCCACAAGGTGCACGAAATGCTGAACTCACCTGTCTGACACCTGACACCTGTGTAGCAGCACTTAGCGGTGTTTTAAGCTGGTGCTGAGGCAACTAACTACCTGAGAGCCGGTGCTAGACTGGACATCTCAGGTGACCGACACAACAACGAGGCTTTCAACATGTTGCCGTGCAGTCTGCTATAAAGTCTCTTTACTCAGGGTTTTATAAAATGGGGACAGAGGATTAACTCGCCCATTGCCATGGTTACAAATACCGAAGATGCTCAGAGTTGTGTCTGTGTGACGTCAGATGTCCATCATCCGATACCTGGAGAGTTGCTTCTCTACCTGGTGGCGCCACTTGCAGGGCCTTACACTTCCATCGTCAACTGACTTTTATTCCAGTGAAAGCGATGGACCATGGACTGGTGTCGTGGTGTCCGCTCTGTGGTGTTGATTGACAAACAGTTTGCTTGTGACGACTGTCATTAACATCGCCGGCGACAAGGATGCGCTGTGACATCAGTTATCGATGCAGTAAAGGAGAGTGTCGGACAGAATTGTAACACAAAGGAAAGACAGAAGGAAAAAGGACAAGACATAGTTTATCCAACATCCACGATTTCTGGCTTGGGAGGAACTCAGGTGTTAAACTGTCGTTAGCAAAGCTCAGTGGACTGAAAGACAACCTGATCATAAATGTTGTTATCGACGACGACGTTGGCCGCGCTGTGTGTTGTTGGGGGCGGACATGGTGGAGGCTGCGACTGATTCAGTGTCTGTGCAAACATTTCAAGACAGGTGTGCGGTGTAAACGCTTGTTGTGGTGGCAGTGCTTTGGCCGTCACTCACTCTCTTCAGCAGCTTCATATCGGAGGTGGGAGGAGGCTTCCTCCGTGGGCGGGGGAGTAGGAGGAAGGGGATACACGAGCGTGAAAGGGTTTTTTCAGAAGCGAGAGAAAAGATTAAGAATTCCGCGGGTGTTGCATCAAGAAGGGCTGCTAAGGAAGCCTCCTTCTCCCGACAGCTTGTTCGTCCATCATCTCCGAGCCGCTGGCTACACACTTCAGTGTCCGGCAAGAACGACACCTGCGTGCACCTGATCACAGGTAACTGCACCTGCCTGTCTCTTTTGAGGTTTGGTGGTGGTACAACAAATAATGCAGACATTTTTTGATCCCGATGCATCCTCCTCACTGCAACTTGACTGTAGGCAGGTTCTGTCTGACATGTCTGTGCACGAGGGCAACAGCTCGCAGCCCACAGACTTGGTGCCAAGGGTTATTTCTCCCAGTGCTGTTTGTCATGTCGTGTGCTGATGGAAATATTGTCTGCAAGCCACAGAAGCTACAGAAAAACAAACTTGGGATGTCTTTTTGTCTCCGGTTACAAGGTTGAAGCTCAACGGTGGCGAGCCAAGACCGATAACTGCGCAACTCGATAGTCGGCCCTTGCGGAGACAACATCGCTTGCAAAAACACTGGTGTGGCTTGTGTGCAGCGAAACACAAACACACACACACGTGTGCAGTGAAACACAAACACAAAACACACACACGTGTGCAGTGAAACACAAACACAAAACACACACACGTGTGCAGTGAAACACAAACACGAAACACACACACACGTGTGCAGTTGTTTTTGAATCCGCCGCTGGAGGTAAGATGTGGGCAGTTGCCGACTTCACGGCAAGAGATGGACGTGGGTGGGAGAACTCTTCTGAAATCTCGCGAGATGTATTGCATCCTTTTGACAAAGGGGACCAGCGTCCTTTACCCACCGAAACCATCTTGGGCTCAAGGGTTCGAGAACATTTTGACACGAGTGTTATTGGTGTTCTGTATGTTGTGTAACTTCATGAGAGGCAACTGGCAGTGGGCAGCGAGGGTGTGATGAAGATCTGGCCTGTAGCAGCAGGATATTGTATGGTCTGTAGCAGCAGGATATTTCAGACAACTGTTTACAACAGGAAGTTTTCACAAAGTCGTGGCATGAGGTGCGAAGGTGATACGTGGTGCAAGGTAGACTGAACTTTCAAGTTCAATTTTAAATAAATGGAAACGTGCTTGCTCGGTGCTTGCCATCGTCGGCATGATTCTGTCTGCGATAGGCAAGGAGCTATGGAAACCTTTGTGCGAGGGTAATCTAATTCTTTCACTTTCCTTGAGTTTGATTCATTGGTCAGAAGATACACTTCAGGTCAGAGCATAATCGTAAAGCTCGCCACAAATGTGAAGAATGGCGTTTGGTCGGTCAATACCAGGAGATGGGGTCGGGTATGAACACAACTGGGTACCACCCGCTGGCTTTTACACACGGGGGTAGCTGGGGCAAAGGCCAGTCATTTCATTTCCCTGCGAGGGATAGACAGATCGGCTTGTCCACTGACTTCAACATGGAGGATAGTCTCTGACTCACTGATATCAACATGGAGGGATAGTTTCTGATTCACTGAGTATTCAAAACTAACCTAAGACTACTCCCCACTACTCAAACTCTTGTAGTTTATCACGGTTTTTTCAGATTTCAAAACTACCAAACTGTTTTTTTGGCAAAGATACTACTGGAATCACAATACATTTCGAAATCTTTGTCATTTTCAGCATCATCTTACCTGGGATCTCGTAAAGATCAGCGCGATTAGTCAAGTGTAGTGTCACGTGACTCCTCGCGGCATTTTCGAGTGTTTTTTTCCCTTGACAGATTCAGGTCAGACAGTTATATACTGTAGGGGGGGGGGATAGTTTGTCGGCACCACACCACACCACAGTCTGATGTGGAAGCTGGCTGTTGTTTCCAGGCAGATGTCTCTCACTCCCTCCAGTCCTTGGGCGATGTTTGACGAGCGAGGAGCCCGGCGACATGAAGGCTGCCATCGTCTTCATCAAGTCGTCTGTTGCTTTAACATGGACTGCATGAGACTGCTTGAAGCTCCAAACTTTGTGTTTTCGAAAAATATTCATAGTTGTTGTTGAAATAATTTTGCGCTGTAGCTACTGCTAATAAAGTTGAATTACACACAGCTTTACCACATCGTCAAAGGCAGGATCGCAGCACTGTACAAAAGGAAAACACAGCTCATCTCAACAGCAAATTTGAAGTTTTAGAGTAACAGCTGAGAACACAACACAACACAGCCCTGCGCCCAGCAAGTGAAAAGGCCAGCGAGACGACGGAGCAAGATGGAGGAGGACACATCTATCACCAGACGACATGGCCAGGCCATAGATACAAAACTATTCTACAGAACATGCAGTGAATTACAGGGTTCGTAAGGAAACAACATGGTCCTCAATACCGGTAATGGTGAAAGTGTCAGTGATGGAGGCTCATCACTTCATCAAATCCAGAACCCACAGCAAGATGGCCAAAGGAAGAGCAGGACAGAAAGCTGTTAGTGGATTAAGATGTCTCTGGGAAGAAACGACCCAGCACGGGCAATGAAGAACTGTCCCTAGCAAAAACAAACATCACAGACCAGCAGGAGACACCAAAGGTTGAAGTGGATCCGTGGACGAGACAAAACAGAGAGTTGTCTCCTCAGTCAGATGGAGAAATGTTACTGAAAGCTTGCAGAACTCAAAACAGAAAAGCGAGTGAAACCTGCTCACGAGACAGTTGATGAGCGAGGTTCACTGAGAACTGCATCGTTTCTCACGTGAGAATTTGAGTTGCTGCCATTGCTGATGTGACTGTTGTGCACCATCATCATCATGTCTGTAACCCAGCGTATGTCAGTATGGCGGCACTTTAAACTAAGTTATTGTTTGTTTTTGTTTGGCCAAAGTTTATCAGCACATGACAACATCAGTGTGGGTGTGGCAGGGTGCCCCTCCTCTCCAATCAAAACATTTCTAAGTCCTCATTGCTGACTACCAGAGGGCAACACGCAGACTGTGGGAAGGGAGATTATTGTGGACTTTATTGTCGCCGCTAGGTGGCATCGCTACCTCTGAGGAGGCCATCTTGCCTCCAGGTGAACTCTTCTAGGTTGTGTGGACACAGCTGTCGTTTCTCAATATCACTTGCACGGAACTCTTCCCCCTACACTCCTTCCCTCTCTCCCTCCCTCTCTCTCACATCACTTGTGCGCTGTTCGTCCCTCATTGTTCTGTCTCCTGAAGTGTGGAGGTGGTGCATGAGGTGGTGCATCACCATGATTTCCGTTTCGTCGGCTTGAGACAAATTATCTCCCCTACGGAGGTAGCTTACCGCGTGGTCTCCCCTGCGTGCTAATCAAGCACCGTTAGCTGTGCGTGGCTGCAGCCGGGGATGGCGGCGGTGTCCTGTGGCCTCCGTGTGTATGAAGACAGATACGGCGGCCACAGCACCATTGTCCACTGGCCAAGGATGTGGAGCGACGGAGGAGAAGAAATGAGTTTCAAGTAAAGACTGGTGATGGAGGCAGCTACCCCAGTGTTAAGTGTTTGTCAGACATCGCCGGGTGCACTGAGCAAGTCCCCCCGACACTTAGATTATTCTGGAAATGGCGTTTGTACATCACACCATGCAAGCTGTGTTTTGACATCATAATCTGACTATTCGATTGCGATCATCGGACGGTGTACAGACTAGCCAACACGTGGACAGAGATGGCGGTCCACGAGCAGGTGAATGGTTTAGTGGAGAGAACATGAGTTGTACAACTCAGCATCCACTGTAACCACTTCTCTTGCTCCACTGCTCGACTTCTCGGCTACGTTTTGCCGGAAGTGGGTTTGGAAGAGGATGAGGTGAGCAAGACACGATGGCAGGTGCAGCCAAGCCTCCCGCCCCAATTAGGAAAATAAGAAAAGTTATCAGAGACAACAAGCTCTCGTGTCGCTGACTGCAACATGAATATTCTTGTCTCAATTTTTACGCAAAACTTTTTTAATATTTATACTTTGAAACAGACCGTGAGCTGATGACGATATTGATCTGTAGTCAAGGACAAGGCATTCTTGGGTAAACATTATGAAAATAGGTTGCCACCGAGATATCTGCATCCCTCTCTCTCTCCTCCTGCTGCTGATGCTGATAACCACACCTCTTAAAGGGCCGGAGCGCTGGCTGGCCTGATGGCTCGACACTAAACATCGACCCTCGCTTTAAGTGTGGGTGTGTGCTGGTCCGATAAAATCACGGAGAAGGGAGGGAGAGAATGACAGATAAATGAATGAGTGAATAAAAAAACAACTATTTGATAAGGCTAAAAGCCAAACAGTCTGGCGATTGTGGGAACAGCCTTTTAATCCCGAGTCAGCTGCAGGCTTGACAGCTGCTTTCACAGTTCTCTCTCGCGCTGACCTTACACTGCCGGGGTCAACACGAGATGCTGGGACAGCCAGCATCCTGGGCAGACAACTGCGTGGTGGGCAGACAACTGCGGTGGGTGACGACGTCACGCGCTCAGCCGTCGACAGCTCCGACAGTTGTGATGCGCGCGCAGCTTTGTCCACCATCGGTGGCCGTGTAAGTGGTGTGGGGAGGGACCGGAGGTGTCTATGGAAGCTTAATGTCGCGTTCACCAGCTCTCCACTGTCCTGACATGAACTTGATGTTGGTGGTGGGCGGCTAGTCCAGCTGGTCCTGTGCCTGACTGTACAGTGATGGTCGGACCCCTTCCCCACCCATCATTGCCCGCTCAGAGGTCTGAAGAAGCGAAGCCTGTAAGTAAAGGATCCCAGAGATTGACAATGTTGGGGAGAAATGGCAGAGATCCATCCGGGGTTGATTATTATTTTTTAAACCCATAATCTATTTCTTCATTTAAAACGACGAAGATAAAGCGCCTCGGATCCATAATTATACGTGAAGTGCCTATGATCCACACTGATAGACGAACCGCCGAAGATCGATAGGCAAAGGGAAGGATGGGAGGTCTGTGATGATGACGACGATGGCCTGAGATCCACGACGATAGGGAGGAGCATCAAGGGGCCGTAATTACAGGCTCAGTGTGGAAGATCCAATTAAACTATATGAAGGTACCTTACTACTGGAAGGAAAGAAGGACAGTGCTGCATAGGAGCGAAAGCCTCTACACTTAATACTTACCTGGGTACTTGGTACTTAGCACATCAACATGTCAACACTGTTCACAGCCAGCACGTAGACAGGTGCAAACATGTGACCGTGACCTCATCGTGACCTCACTGTGACGTGAGCTAATCCCTGTAAACCCTGTTCATCCCAAGGAAAACAACCCGACTGGAGTGTGATTTACACTGCTGCACTCAGACCATCCTCCCCTGTGCTCTGGTTACATCTCGTGGGGAAGATGCGGTAAAAAGGACTAATGATGGTTGTGGTGCTGTCCACCTCCGTGCTGGCCCTGTCATCAGCCAGACAAAGATGTAAAAAGAACCGTTACATGGCTGCCCACACAATCGATCTGTCGTGAGCTCGGTGTTATTGTCAGCGAGATGACAGCCCATCGGCCTCAGAGCGGTTCGATTCTTGACTAAGAAAAATGCCATCAAACCACTGAGTATTTCTTAGAGAGTTGCAGCGTCTCCTTTTGTGGTAATTGCATAAAGAGAACAAAGAGGCGAATTGTGGCAAGCCTGGCAAACCTGGCAAACCTGGCAAACCTGGCAAGCCCTCATGTATAGGAAGTTGATTCTTACTTAACAAGACCAGGCAGCCTGCAGTTAGTGACATCACAGCTGCTCGATACACAAACACAAACAACAGGTAACATCATCTCATGGCGTCACGCGTGAATGCAGGTGATAATAAAACACAATAGTTTTTTTTCTGTTCCCTCAGTGTCCAGACATTCCATCTTCATCAGATGTCTTGTTGACAAAGAATGTTATCGTGGTTCCAGACATTCACCTGTTATTTTGTTCACAGAAACTTGACAAACAACTTCGCGACAGACAGAGTTGGTCTCAGCAAACAGTCCAGAGATAAACTGCAGGTCAGGGAGGGTGGTCTGGCCATTTCAGGAGCCCAGGACAAAGTTCATTGCCTGTAATAATCTGTTAATGGCTCCATGTTTTCAGTGCCACAGTGATGATGGTGCTGAGGGAGGGGCAGTGTTTGGCCCGCTTTGCCGCCCACCGACGAGTGAGACTGAGTCAGGAAGACAAATATTTTCGTGGACCAGAAACAGAGTTTGTTTGTCACAAAGTGGTATCACGGGCAATTCTCTCTCTCTCTTGTTTTTCCATTTGTTCTCAGCAAGGCTTCTCTCAGGAAGAGGACTCTAACATTATCATGTTTTCACTGACTGGAGCTCACCAATAGGCAGAGGAATAAATGTTTATGCTTCCTGGAGGAACTTAATCTTTGATCCACATCCTGCCAAACAGATAAAATTAGACAACCCTCGTACTGAATCGTTATTTATTTCTAGATAAAGCAGATGTCAGAAAAACTGAATCTTCATGTTTTCAAAAGTGTTCACACGCTGGACTGCAAACCCTGACAACTGACACCAAGAAGGTGTGGTTAATGAACAATATCCTCCACTGTAACAAAATTGAAACCACATCATCCTTTATCTACATCGCCTTTACACCACCGGAAGTCACTGGATGTTTAGTCTGTTGTTGGAAATATCTGTAGCCATCAGAATTACGATGAAAGTGTCTTCTTTCTACAGACATAAATTTAATTGTAAGTACTATAATAGCTAATAGCAGCTTGTGTATGATGGCCGTTGTGGGTGGCTACAGTAGTCAGTTAAAGGGCCGGTTGATGTGGGTGTGGGTGTGAGATCCTAGTGATGCCCGACATCACTGGACTGTGTGGCTGACCTCGCCCTGTGACCTTTCTGTCAGACCAATCCTACACTGTAATCACTCTGCCTTATTCTCCTGATGGTCTGTCGGCCTGACAAGTACTGTGAAGGCAATCACTTTGCCTGTCTTCCTGCTGTATACCCAAGCGACGCGGCCGCCCATCCATCCTTCCATTTGTTTCCCTGTCGTCAGGACGGTCGTCAGACGAGAGGCGCGAGGACTTGTCGCCTACCAGCGATGACAGCGAAACCAAGGGAACAGCCGCGGCCAACCTTCATTAACCCGGGCTGAAAAATGGTTTTGCCAGAGAAATGTGTTGGCGGTAGTCTGGCACCAACTTGCAGACTTGTAGATGAGTCGCCAGCACTGCTCCACCACAGGTACTAACGACATCCGCCTGAATAACAGTCGTGCGTGTTCAGCCATCTGTCTATCCATTCAAGTGGTATTGTCAGTGAACTCTGCCTAGTTCTCTGTTTTCTTAATATTTTATTTTGCATAGTTGACTTCTAGAAGCAAATCCTCATTAATTTCTGTAAGCAAGAACAAGTGGAGGACACAAAGTAAAACTCAGTCTCGTGAGAAATGCTTGAAAGAAGATCAGCGCCAATGTCTCCCCCACCCCAACCTAAAAGGAGAGAAAAAAGAAGAAGAGCCAGAATCTTGCTGTTTACAGCGAAAATGCCTTTTGCCATGAAGTGTGTTTACACAAACAATGTGTTTACATCATCAGGCTGAAGCTGAATTTATGGGACACTGGAGTTCAGCGCTTATTTCATCCACGTGAGCATTCTTCTCTCGCATTATTTCTCCCTCACTAGCATTCACACGCGTACACGCACGCGTACACACACACATACACGTACACACACACACGTACACACACGTACACAAGTACACACACACACGCACACACACCAGCAGGAAGGGAAGAGTGTTGCAGGCTGGCAGGAGGTGGCGACTTGCGATTATTGTAAGGAAGGAGTGAAATCTCACGACCACTTGTCTAAATATCACGAGTTCAAAGCCCCGGGAGGCTGCGAGAGTTTGATTTTGTGTGTGACCAAAGCTGGCATTGTGGAGATCGATAATGAAATTATCAGCTGACAGGAGGAGTGTAGACCAGAGAGGGAGGCACGTTTACTCAAAGAACATTTCCTCCAGCGCCGTCTGTGGACTTTCAGAGACCCTCACGATTCCCCCAGACGAAGACCTCGGCAACACTCGCCTCACTTACCCGCCCAGTGAACATCAAAGGGTCCGGCGGGTACATCAGCCGACGACAGAGATTGAATAACAGTAGGAGGATAGTCCACATCCAACATAAATAATGGCGGCCTTTTCTAAGCCTTGTCCTGATTTCTGTAACTGTTCTGAAGAAGTATCCCCAGTAGGGAGAGAAGCCTGAATAACAACACATAGTGGTGGCGGGTGTAAGGGTATCTCTCAGTGCCAGGACAGGACAGGAGTCAGGACAGGTCACCACTTGCAGGACTGGAGCCTGGGATACACACCGACTGAGGAGGGAGGTCGCTACTAAACTGAGAGAAGAGTTTACGAGAGATCATTTTTTAAATGAATTTTTGAGTCGGGTAGCCGGAGCGAAGGACTGATGGTCAGCAATGTCAAGTGGAGGAGTTGTCTGTCGTGGCAAGGAATGTGCTCTCATGTTTCCTTCGTCACTTCCTGTCTGGTCCACCCTCCATACGCATCTCCCACCCCTGGCTTAGCTCTTGTGGTGAAGCTCTTGGCGGTTGTGGGGTAGGGGTAGGGGCGCTTGGTGTTCTTGTCTTGAGGGCTGCTGGTGACAGTCCATGGTAGGATGATGGACCTGCATCTGTACTCCCCCCAGCCCTCTGACCACCTCCTCCCAAGCAGCCGTCCACCTCGGGCGAGAAAACAGTCGCGAAGCTTGTCAAGGGTGGGGCAGGGGGATGGTTCTGTTGGCTGATTTCAACTGGAGAATGCGGAGTTGGGGAGACAGGCGGTGGTTACTGTGCACCCTAGTGGCGGGTATTCATCTGACACACACACACACAGACGCATGAGTAGCGCTGCCAGCAAGTTGTGGTTCCAGTCACAGAGAAGGAACGAAGAAGGTGGACATTTTTGTAACCATGAAGTCTGAGACCAGAAACAAGAAAGAGAGAAGCTCTCAGCGAAATTAATATAATTCCTCTTTGAGTCAGACAAGCGGAACACGAAGCTTTTTAACCTTAATGAGATTTTTTCCCAGAACACCAAATGATTGAGACAGACAAAAAAAGAGCAAAATAAATAAAAATGTGATTGTACAAAAAAGTGTGGCAGAATGAAAACTCGTAAGAAGACCCAGATTACACCGGGGTTTTCACATTTCCCTTTTCTTGTTAGCCGCTGCTTTTAATTTGGATTCCTGGCAGCGTAAATGCAGGAGAAATGGAAATTAAAATTTATCTCCAAGATACTTTGCTTAAAAAATAGAAATTGACCAATTTTTTACAAAATTGAATGACCCAAACTTCTTCAGGAAGTTTTGCCACAGTGGCAACAAGAGATAGGGTTAAATTTGCTGGTTAAAAAATCTTTCTTGGCAGAAATAAATGAAAAAATGTAAAGTGAAAGATTAGAAAAATTACAAAATGACAGGAAAATAAAAGAATCATAAATCTAGAATTAATGGATTCAGAAATTGCAATGATTGAAGGAGCTAGTTATTCCAAGATATTTTGATATTTTTTTCTTGAATTGTATAATCAGGCGTGGCTGGTATGAACAAAGTGTGGAGAGAACAGTTGGATTTTCATTTTCAGGTGAAATGGAGCGACGGTCAGCCTCGAAGCCATCCAAAGCTCAGAACAATGAAGGCCACTCATCTTGTCAAAAGACAAAGTCGACAAGTTCAAGGAGAATTTTGGCTTTGAGTTTGCAGACTTGTCATCTTGGGAGCGGTTTGTGTGTCTGCTATCCCGTCCCACCGATCCAGCCAGCCTCGGTGTCACACGATTCATGTTTGGTGCGTGGTCTGAGACTAGCAACCCTTGTACAAGCCTGGTCTTGAGCATCTTCCTTCTTTCTTCTCAACTTTCTCCCTCTCCTTCCTTTACACTTCTTCTGGTAATTTGTCTATATGTGGTTCCTCTGTTTCTGCAGACAGATAAAGAAACTAGGAGAGTATATGTAGCAGCAATAATTGAAATGAAGAATAATGGAGATTTTATTAGCGGACTTTATTGTCCAACACAAAGCTGTGAAGGAAGAGTAGGAAAAGTTGACCAGTGGCGAGACTTGTAAACAAATGCTTCCACCCAGTCCTTCTCCCCACCACAACCACAATCCCCATCCCCATCACCATCCCACGACAAGCACCAGGCAACCAACATGGCTGGCGGTCAGCCGGTCCTAGTCCATGGATAAATAGAGAAACAATGAAATGTTAAAGAAACCAGAGAAATACTGAACTTTTGTGTGCTAGCTCTTGTGTGCCTGATGTCAAAGTGAAGAAGATGCTAGAAAAGATTACTTGTGATATTGTAGCTATGCTGGTAGTGGTGATAATGTATAAACTGTAGATGCTTGGTATCTCTACTCCAGCAGGTCAATGACTGAAGCAATAAGCAAACTGGTTTGTTGTTCATCCCTTCCTTCCTGTCTTCTGCCTTCACATGTTTGCTATGTGTGAGGGGCTTTCCCTAGCTGCCGGTAATGTGCAGGCTGTGTTGTGACAGGGCTGCTGATGCTGCTGGACACCCTGCAGGAGAGAGGCCTGGCAGCAGCAGACGTCAGGTGGGGCGACCCCGACGAGTGCCGCTTCCCCCTCTTCGACCTGCTGCGGCCCCTCCCCGTGCAGTGGATGTGTGTTTTGTATCTTCTAATGATAATTGGTCTGTTTTTCTCTGCATGCACAAATGTATTCATAGGTGTGCATCTGTATGTGTGCATGTGTGTGCGTGTGTATGTGTGTGTATATATTGGTGACAGTGTATGTTTGCTTGCACACAAAGAAATGCTTGTAAGTCTTCAGGGTGGATATTAATTATGAAACAATTAACAAATTCTGGCATAATTGTCAAAGTCATTATGATTGTTTTACATTTCTTGGTGATAGAAGTTAATGTCATCGTTTTGACTGCTGTAATAATGAATATTTGACTACAGGGGCAATAGTGAGTCATCTTTGGTAGTCACTGAGTCCATAAATTTCACTGGGTTTTTGTTTCTAGGTGCCTGTGGTATCATGCTGGGAGCTGCCTTCCGTGTGAGCTGTGTCCTGTTCCTTCTGCCATACTGGTACATGTTCCTGCTGGACAAGGCCACCTGGAACAACCACTCCTACCTCTTCGGCATTCTCGGCTTCCTGCTCTTCTTGTCTGATGCCAACAGGTGCTGACTGCTGTGAGGGCGATGTTCGATGACAATAGAGTATCGGCAAAAATATCTCATTTATTTAAAATTCATTGACATTGTAATTCAACTTGTTTAAAATGTTTACGTGCATATCTTACTTGTATTCCTTATTTTCTGAATCCATCATCTCATGTGTGCAACAGTGAATCTTAGATAAATATCTTGATGTCGGAGAAAACAAACAGAGTATTATTTGCTAGACTTGCTGGCATTCTAAACCCTTCTTAAATGTTTTGGCTGTTTTCTTGTTTAGGTACTGGTCGTTAGATGGCCTCTTTCACTACAACATCAGTAACAGTGATGTTCCTTTGTGGAATTACAGTCTGCTCCGTTCACAGGTGAGCTTGGGTTTGTCCACAATAACCATTTATAAAATAGTTATTAGTGAATCAGTCAAAACATTGTCTTGCCATAGTTTAGTCTGCAGATCATACTTATACCATTGAATGTCTTGAGGGACAAACTTTAAAAGATCTCTATGGACTTTATCACCAAAGAGTTTTTAAGTTTTACAGGAATTCAATGTCTTTGTTCATACATGGTGTAAAACAATAATGTGTTTGTGGTATCTCTGTTGACAGATTTTTCTTGTGTACTTTCTTGCTGGTCTGAAAAAGTTGGATTTGGACTGGGTTGGAGGCTACTCAATGGAGAATCTTTCTCAGCACTGGATATTTGATCCTTTCAGGTGCTGTGTCTTGCTGTTTGATATACTTCTTGAAATGATGTTTTAGATAACATTCTCAGACATGAATCAGGCACTTTTATGACATATTAAAGGTTGTAGACTTCTAGATAGTATTGAAGATGTGATTTTATGATTATAATTCCTTATTTGTAATTGCCTTAATCATTTTCATATTGCACTTACTTTCCTTGCTCTGTCGATCAATGTCTTACCAATATTTCTACAACTACAACCATGGATGTGGCAAATGTCAGGCAAGCATTGGCTAACTGCTCAAACAAATACAAATGGATCACATTTGTTATGTAGATCAGAAAGTAAAATAAACAAATATGTCCATGTCAGTATGACTTTTTCACTTTGTGGATGACTTCAAATGAACCTAAACATCAACCTGAGATGTTCCTGGCTTAACTGTGAAATAATAACAGTAACTAACCACAGCATATACACGTACCCAGAAGTTTCAGAGAAGTGTAGTCTTCTAGTCTTGAGCAGCAGTTGTAGTGTAGGGATGGCAAGGATCATGTCTAACAACATGCTGCACAATGGAGAGGCTATATTTATGGTTTGCATTGACTAACCGTCCACAGACCTCACCAGGACACTTTATCATGCTTCAGCAGACTTTAAGTAGCACTCAGACTGATTGTCCTCTGTGTCATGCTACTTTGTGTGCACAGGTTCGTTTTAACCAGCGGTCAAGTTGACTACTTCATCGTCCATCTCGGTGGCCTGACTATTGACCTCGTCATCGGATTTCTTCTCTTCTTCAACAAAACACGTTTGCTGGGTTTCCTCATCTGCTCGTCCTTCCACCTGATGAATTCTCAGCTCTTTAGTATTGGTGAGTGCTATGAAATGAAGGAAAACTGCATCTTTTGTACAAAACATTGAACTTCCTTGTGGAGAGTAGGATGGTGATCTTCTTTCAGTTCTCCCCCACCTTGCTAATGAGGCAGACTGACTTACTGATGGGACAGACTGACATTGATGAGACAGACATTGGTAATTGTCTCCTTGAACAGATTACAGAGACTTCATTATGCAGACCACTGTAGAATCTGTAGTGCTGTTTACTGCAGCTTTGGACTTGGTGGAGGACTCTCCAACTGTAACTCATTTCATCAGCAAAACTTAAGCACATTTCTTTGAGCTCGTGTTTAGCTTCATGTGGAGAGATGTTATGTTGCCTCAGATGTTAGTGTCACAGACAAACCTAGTTTTATTTTGTTCTTATTCAAGGGATGTTTCCTTGGATGATGTTGGCCACTCAGCCATTGTTCTGTAATGCTGACTGGCCGCGTGCAGTCTTCCGCCGAATTCCACATGCACTGCGTCTGTTGACACCAGATGTGGACGAGGACACGCAGCCTTCCAGCCATTGCCTGTACCCTAAGACATACATCAAGCCAGAAAATGTACTGCTAGAGTAATAAACGATACTCATATTTCGTGTGGCTTAAGAAGAGATGGTTGTTTGTGTGTGTGAGAGAGAGAGAGAAGAGAGAGAGAAGAGAGAGGACAGTTTATGGATGTATAGAATCATATATTTCTATTTTTAAAGCATAACTGTGTGTGTGAAGAGCTGAAGTGTTTGTCGATGTAAATCTTTGTTATTTGCATGCTTTAAGCTGCGAGATAAAACATGGCCATTTTATGTTATGAAAGCTGAGAAATTTCTTTTCTGGTTTCATATTTCCATTTTGTAACCAGTCTTGTGTAACTTGGGATCATAAAAATCAAGATGAGTCTGGTTATAGTTTTTGCAAGAGCTAGGACAGAGCTCATATGGCTTGCTGACACTGTTCTATGCAACTGCATGAAGAAAATGGTTGCTGTAAGCTGTACATACATTCTTGGCAGATCGCAAGCTTTGGTGGCTTGTCAGCTTGCATAAATTGTATCCACACCAGGGAGCTCAGCTTACGGCATGTACTGCTGACAAATATTTCTGGACTGCATATTGCTGTAAATGTCTGGATTTCTTGTCACTGCTATGCATCTATCTGATGCAGACACCAGATACTGTCTGGAAGAGATCATCCCACAAGCAGACCATACCTTCTGCCCATCCCATGGCGAGGCACCGTCTGGCTGCCGTCTTTACTCTGATGTTTGTTGTGTGGCAGGTCTTCCTTCCCTACTCACACTTCATCACCAAGGTAGGTGGCTGTGTGTGTGTGATTTGAGTCAAATGAGCATTTATAGGAGGGACCACATGACATGCCTCATTATAAAAGGAAAAACCCCGCCATGTGTGCAAGGTAATGACATTTCTTTCAGTGATATGGGAGAGAACCCTGAGAGGGTGGTTCTAAGAATAAGAACTGCCTTTGCTTCCCCTCAAACAATGTCTTGCTCTATACAATTTCTTGCTTTCATGTATAGGCTACAAACCACCCGTGATTTGCAATTACAGGAGAACTAAAGGAGTATATTCATGCTGTGTGCCTTCCATGGTCTATGTTTAGTTTACTGTTTTGCAGGGAATACTTGTAGTTTCTGCCATGATCTGCTTGTTTGTGGAGAAAACTTGCAAACTTTATACCTGATCATTCTTGGCTCTGTAAACTTCTCTGTCATCACCACCACTCCTTCAACCCACACAAACATTTTTAATGTGAGGCACAGATACTGAAATTAAACACAGCGATGTTGTATGAGGGTTAATGATGACAAGTTCTGTAGTTGACCTTATATATATATATGTGTGTGTGTGTTTCTGTTTTGTCTTTGTGATAGGGCTACAACAGCTGGACACAGGGTCTTTATGGTTATTCTTGGGATATGATGGTGCACACCCGGTCACTGCAGCATCTACGCATCACATTTGTTGACAGAGACAGTGGCTATCAGGGCTATTTGAATCCAGAGGTTCGATCTTGAGAAATGAATCCACTAAATTAACCTAATCTTCAATTACTTAAATCTTTAGTTTTCAAAGCAGCTAAAAGACAAGTGACTACAATGAAACACATTGAAAGTTAAGGCAGCATCACAATTCTTGATGATTATTTTTATATTCTTGTTCTTCCAGATGTGGACTAAGTCGTGGAGATGGAGCTCACACCCGGATATGATTCAGCAGTATGCCCGGTGTATTGCCAGGAATCTGGACAAACATAACATTCACAACGTGGAGCTGTACTTTGATGTCTGGATCTCACTGAATAAGCGTTTTCAGCAAAGGTAACAGAAATGAGAAAACCTGCACTAACAGTTGTGTTAGCATTACCAAAAAATTTCAGACCTGTGGTAGTCTAGATATGGGCTGGAATAAAGGTTGTCAGTCAGTGAGTAGACAGGGCTGCTAGCAGTTGACTGAGGAGCAAGCAAAATAAAGTTGTTGCTTTGAGGCAGTGCTACAGAATGTCTCACATTTATGAAGAAAATTTTAATGGTCTGAAAAGTCTGTAGAGCCATTTTTGTCTTTCATTGTTATCATCACCCCAAGAACAGGAAGCCTTTAGAAGGGCAGTTAAGTCTGAGAATGGTCTCACATGCATGTGCCAGACTTCATACACCTGATGACATCATTAGTTCAATAAGTTTCTCTTAACTCCCAGCACTGTGGAATCATCTGTTCAGGACAGTGGACCCCAGAGTGGATGTGCTGCATGCAGATTGGAGCGCCTTCAGCCCCACACCCTGGATGATGCCTTTGTTGGTGGACTTGTCTGACTGGCGGGGCAAACTGGCTCAAATAGAGGACCAGCTGCACAACAGCACACAGTTGCTTGATGTTGTGTTTGTGGCAGACTTTCCTGGTGAGGAGATCATGTAGTCTTGGACTATTTACAATTGTAACTTAGAGAGGGGCTTCAACAATAGTGCTAGATCACTATGCAGATTTGCACAATTTGCTGAAAGTGTGGAAATCCTTCCCGTTTTCTTGAAATGTTAGGCTAGCAAGACTGTCAGTTCTTCATGATCACAATATACTTTAGGAAAACTACAGCAGCATGCAATACAAGTATCTCTCTTGCTGACATCCAGTTGATACAGCTGTACACAGGGTACACTAAAAGTACCACTGCTGTGTGCAGGACTACACTTGGAGAACTATGTCCACCCTGACATTGGCAATGCCAGCATTTCAGTGCTACGGGGCAAGGTGATGGTGGAGGTAGTACCAGATGAGCAGCACGGACACATCTGAAAACATAACCCTTCACGAAGGGCAGACAATGCAGGTAGAGTTAGTATCTACCAGAGCTGGAGCGGAGATGTTTAACACTTGGCTAGATGTCTTCTCATTCATTCTCTGAAATTTCAGGTGTGCAAGAATCTGTATTTCAAGATTGCCATTTCTGTGATAGTCACATCGACTAATAAAGTCAATGATGCTTGATTACATTTTGGCTAATAATTACTGGCTGTTAATTACTGACTGTTCACTGATAAGCTGCTATGAGTTAAAGATATTTATAAAACATAAACGGCTTGCATGACTCAGAGTAGTTCTGTAGTATAGTAGCAGCCAAAAATACACTGTGATATTTAACATGATGGCATGCAGTAGAATTTATGATGATTGCAATCAATTAGTGGATATTCATTCTTCAGATTCCTGCAGGGAGATTCCACACTGTGCACACTGTGTCCACTGAACCCTTCTTGTTACATGTACATCTTTGTCAACACCACTGAAGTTCACTTCTTGGAGAGGCTAAAAGAGTTTGAGCTGTCGTTGAACGGTTCTACAGGTATTTGCTGCCTTTTTTCCATTCTTGTCAAAGAACCAGTTTCACAGCAGAAAAAAAGCTTTTTTTTAAAGTGAAGGAACACTTTTATGAAAGCAGCGCTGTTTTCATCAATGTTATCAATTATGTTCATGTTATGAATATGAGGGGTTCACTCCCAATCAGCGGAAAACAAATGAACAAAAGTCTAGACCATAATGCAGTGTACAGAGATTGTGTCCCCTACCAGTTTTTCATATTTCAGGTGTTTGGATGCCAGATTGTTTTGTCGTTCTTGTTGATAGAGTGAACATGATTCCAGACAAGCCTCTTGAAGTTGACCATATCAGCGTTTGTTGGTTTGTTTGTGTTGAGTGCTTCTGGCAGTTTTGTTATAGTACTGATTTTTCGTTTTGTTTGGTGCATGGTCTGGAAGTCTTTATAGTTTGGTAGAAGATTTTCGACTGTCTTCTGACTTCTGGCCTCAAGTGGCTGTATTCCGGTGGCCGCCTCCATTGCTGTGGTGGGAGTGCTTTTCATGGCACCCAGAGGTGTCCTCGTACTCATGTTGTGAACTTTGTCTAACCTTTTGATATTTATCTTGGCTGCTGTTTGCCCCAGCACCGGCTGCATAATCCAGAACTGATGGACTGCTCCTGTCTTTATGATCATGTTTTTTCATTATGACCATAATTTTAATTTCCTTCATCTTCGCGGCTTCAGTCTGTGTCCTCCACGACAAGTCTGTTCAGCTTCACACCAGAATATGTTGGTGTCTCTACCTACGTTCTGTATCGTCTCGACTAGGATACAGATAAGTGTGGACTAAAGCTTAGAGCACAGCTATAAGGGCATAGGTCAAACTGTAGACACGTTGCACATACCAAATGCCATTTAGGTTTAAGTCAAGTGTTTAACATGTATTAGTGAGCGATCGTGTTGCCTGTAAACCATTTCTCTAATGATTTAAAACCAAGTGTGGTTTGACTTCTGTTCAGCTCGGGACCAAGTTCCAGAGAAGTTCCAGAAGGATCCGATGCTGGAGAAGTACCAGCAGATGCTGGCAATCAAGGAGCAGGAGCAGCGTCTGAAACAGAGAACAGTCCTGGAGAGGGCAGCTACCTTCCTGCAGCTCAAATACGACATGTTCAGTCGCAGGTGAGATACTTGTCGCAGGTGAGATACTTGTCTCACATACATGTTTAGTCAGAGATGTTCGAGGTACAAGTCTCAGCTCAAGTCAGACATGTTTAGTCAGAGATGAGGCTCTGTTGTAGTCACAGCATTAAGAACTGTAAGCAGGAAGGATGAGAGCTGATAGAAGCAAGCAGGCAGCATGGCCAGATACAAGATGCGGAAGTGTACACGAAGTGATCAAGAACAGGAAGAACAACAAAGGGAGCTAGAAATACGCAGACAATTATAGAGGTGACAGCAATTTAGAGGTTGTCAACACTTGAAATAATCCAATGTCATTGTTGTTTTTCCTGTCCTCAGTTTTCACCTCATTGTGGGAGCTGTCCAGAGCATCGTCACTGACACACCATTCCATGATTTCCTGCGTGAGCTCAACTCAGCCGGCACACCAGCCGCCTCACCCCGGCACTAGCAACACAGACTTTCACACTCCAGCCATGTGCCATAGTGTGACAACAATTTCACACGAGGTGTCATCGTCGTCAATGTCGCCATTATCTACATTGCCATCATCACATCACATCGTCCACCACACACACCATCACATTGATTGACAGCAATCATCACAGCAAAGTCCTGTTATATTCCAAGCCAGGGAGGTTCATTGTCGTTCAACTCAAAGGAACTCAGTCGTCTTTAGTGTTTACAAAACAAACATTATTTTATTTTAATCATTCGATGTCCATGTTGTCACGTATGGTGTACAGACTCCGCGCTCAAAGTTTTGTTTGTTTGTTTTGTTTGTTTTCTGTCTACACGTCACTAACACAGTGGTCAATGACCTTGTAATGCAACTGCCAATAAAATATTTCATGAGAGTGACAAGTCTTGACAGTCTGGCATCATGCAGATGTCAGAAGCTACATCCGGTGGCGGATGAGATGTCAAAGGTCAGCGTGACACCCTGACGAGAACTGACAAGTGTTCACTGCGCATGTACACGTCACTGATGAGTGAATGACGACAGCGACGAAGGGACGAGTGATGCATGAATACGAGAGAAGCAAGTCTGTGGAGGATGTAGCACCTCTGTCATGCTGGACAATGGCAAGTGTTTCATTAATGATGGCGCGAAAGAAAGTCAGACGACGTCGGTAAATAAATCAAAAACAATAAAATGGCTCGCTTTAAAAATATGTTTCAAATGTACACACCTCGCCCTCCTGTTTGTTGCGACGGCGCACTAACTGATTACTTAGACCATCTTCACTTACACAAGTGTAGCTTGCACACATACAGTACATCGCCGATACTCACAAGAGAAAAACAACGGAGAAACACCTGGCGTACGACGTGTCACGTGCTCATAACGGTAAACACCCCGACACAATCACTCAATTAAATAAAAGTAATCCACAGTCACAGGCTTGTCTTTATTCTTGACAAACCCACAAAAGTCTGTTTAAAGGTCGCGAACACTTGTTATCGTCTGCAAAGCATTGTACACCATAGCACTTCCGGTGTGTAGATCGAACTTCCGGTGTGTAGATCAAGATGGAGAGTCTAGACATCCACCAAAGTTTGCATGCAAAATGGAAGTTTTATAAAGGAAAGTAATGAAAGAGTTTGGTAAAACATTTGGACTAGACTTCAACACACCTATTCGTGAAAGAAGACGATTGATGCACTAATACACTCTTCACATACTAATGTTATATCATCGTGTGATACGTGGATATGAACTATATCATACAATGCAGTAAAATTAAGCTAACGATCAGTTTAATAATGGTGCACGGGGTATGAAGCTTATAAAATAAATAAACAGCGGACATGTAATACTGGCGGCCATGAGTGGTTCATTGCATGGGGAAGCTGTCGACACCACCAACCTCCGACTGTGGTGTGAAGAAGTCAACATCCTGGTCCTGGTCACTGTTAACGATGAACAAATCGCTGTTTCTAGTCAGCAATCATTTCCTTTGAATTTGTTCTTAATTTAATCCACTGTGATCGCAGGATGTGGAAGACACTAAGGTGGAAGAACAACTTATTCTCTTCCTTGACTCTGACAGTGGGGTTGGTGGAGAGATACACATGATGTATACTTCAGAGTAAGTCCACTTGAGAATAGCTAACTTTGGGCCACTCATGTTCAAGGTTGTATACTTTCCTCTAATGTCTGAAGTAAAACCATTTACTTCTTGAATTGAAAATAGTTTTTTTTTAGATTAATATTTATTACTAACAACTATTAGATTATTTCTAAGTCCATTTCTTATAATTGTATTCATATTTAGAAACTTGGTACATAAAGCAACTCAAAAAACACATTTGGTTTTTAGTGTTCTTAGTAATAACCCTGACAATCAGTTACTAATGTCCATACAACAAATAAAACAAAGCCTAAGTGCGATATGTCTTCACACACTAATGTTACATCATCTGATACCTTTACCATTTGAGTTGGAACAATATCCTACAATGCAGTAAAATTAAGCTAACACCACATGTGAATATTAAAATAATTAGTTGTATTTGTGTATAATAAATTAACTTTTGGATGTATTCTTTGAAAAAATTTAATAGAATAAACTTGTAAGTTATTTAATAATAATAAATAGCACATTTGTATAGCACCTTTTTCTAGCATCCGCCAGACTCCAGGCGCTTACATGTAGGTATGCAAGCACATCATAGTAATTTATTCATATAATAATTAAGTTACATATCATTTGAGTAGTATTAAGCAGAATCTCGTTGTAAGAGACGTATATGACAAACCTACAACAGTCCTCTCTAAACTGACTCACAATCTCTGTTTCTACCTTGTTTGTGGCTGTTTGTCTCTTTGTCTGGGTGTGTCAACAGATGGCAGAGTGGTCTGTCAGCAATGGAAGGGGAGAGAAGCTGGACAAGAAGGCAACAAAGTACAGCAGTCAGTCGATTGATTAATCCTTCAATTATCTCGGGTCAAAGGCCACTACTGGGGCGCGATAAAGTGTGTGTATGTGGGGGTGGGGGGAATCAAAGTAACGAATACTGAAACACTCAATACAGTAGAGGGGGAGAGAGGAGGGTACAGAGATAGGAGGAAGAAGAGACATGAATATATTACGAACACTCACCTTTACACTTAAAGAACTAATGGAGGTGGGACATGTATTATATGTTAATGTGTTATATGTTAATTAGGCTTATCAGTGTTCAAACGTGACATCACGGACCTTCTGGGTGTGATATTTGTATGCGGGTACCTGCAGGATGGAAGGATTTTTTGTGGGGTGGGGGGTAAATAATAATTATGTTTTAATTGCACTCCACTGTTCATTTACATTTGAAAACCTCGAAGAGCAACTGATTCAGTCTCACGGTGTCTGGCAAGTACGATGAGTTGTATACCTCCATGTCAATTAAGGACTCGCTGGAGTTTCTACTTCCCTAATGTGGGCAGTGCTGTATATAATCAGTGAGATGATACAAACGTGGAAGACTGTACTACTTTCTGTTGATACTTCCTGAGTATTTATCTCGACATAACACATATAGTTCACTTCCCTACCATATCTTCCCTACCCTTTTAAGGTTTGTAACAGAAGGCTTGACAGTGGGTTTCCATGACTATGTACACCACATAAGGTTATGTCGTGGGAAATGCCAAACTCTTGTTTCATTGTCAGACCCTTGACACAGGTGTCCAGCTAGATGTTGGTATGCATGTAACCAGCAGTATTGTCTGTTGATATGGACCAGGCGGCCTTTCAAACGTTACATTAAAAAAACTATTTTTTAAACACACTTTCCCGAGCGCACTCTCACACAGGACCCCACACACACACACACACCTCTCACTCACACTCACACACAAACAAAAATAATAAATGACAGCAACAATTGTGAACTTCATTTTTATTGGCTTCTACAAATTTTAGACATCTGCAGTTTGATTAGAAATTGACTTCTGTAAATACTTTTAAAACTGTGACACCACGAATTTTGTTCTCTCGCCGCCTGATCATCTTAGTATAAATATGTCCACAGATTCTCTCCCATCTCTTAGGGCCTTCTTATTCCTCCAGCTGATCTTCCAGATTCTCGAAAGCTCGTTTTACGGCGCCCCTTCCACCTGCAGCATGACACATTGGACTTTAGTCTAGTGGTATCACCACCTGCAGCATTACCACCTGCAGCATTACCACCTGCAGCATTACCACCTGCAGCATTACCAGCTGCAGCATTGTCACCTGCAGCATTACCACCTGCAGCATGACATTGAACATGCTATGGTTTAGTTGCTTCCTTTTTACCTCCACATAAGTTTTCTAATATTTTGTGATACTCTTCATGCAGGCAAAGATTTTCTTAGGATAGTTATTTCTTGGATTTCGTTGACGCATGCTTTCTGATGACATTAACTACCTTTCTGCACTGACTCAGTATTCATTACCAAACATCATGCCATGCCCTTGTTACCCATGGCAACAGGTGGACTTACTTTTGACAGCATCGTCCATCTCCTTGAACATCGTCCGCGCCTTGGCCACCTCGTCGGGTGTGGCGCCGTCAAAGCCCCGCTGCGACAGTCTCGCGCCTTTCTTCCAGAACAGCTGCAGGGAGAGAAATCTGGGTCTGTGATTGGCATCCGGCACAACATCCACCTAGCTTGTCCGTTAACTTGACACGAATTGTATCTGTCTTGTGTGTTTGTGTTTGTAATGCGGGGAGAGATTGCATTTGGCTTGGATATCGTGCTATGAAAGCTCACGTTGTTGTTGTTGTTGTTTGTTGTTGTTGTTGTTGTTGTTGTTGTTGTTGTTGTTGTTGCTGCTATTATTATTATTATTATTATTATTATTACACTTAAAGCTTTATAACTTCGAAAACAAGACGCTTTTTCTTGAGTCGCTCATGTTTTCCCCAGGGCAACGACTTACCCTCGCTTCATAACTATGGCCCCTGAATGTGAGGACGACTCACCCATCCCTGAGTGACACTGCGCACTTAGATGTGAGTGACACTGTACTCATTCAGACGTGTGTGACCCTCTACTCACTCATTCTCAGTAATACTATATTCACTCACACCTGTGTGACCCTCTACTCACTCATTCTCGGTACTCACTCACACCTGAATGACCCTGTACTCACCCATGCGTCCGACTGCTGCACCAACACAGAACAAGTCACCAATACTACAACCACGATGGACAGCTTCATCTGCAGCAAAGGTGTTGTACCCGTTAATCATAATTTTTATACAAGTGGCAATAACTGTCGCACAGCTACCTTATGATGCTCTAAGCTACTGACACAGTGTTGGTGGTCGTCCAAACATCTTTTATCTGTTATAAATATGAACACGTGATGTGTCGTACACACTTTTGTTTACAGCGTATCGTTGTCATGGAGCCTAAATACACAAACGACATGGATTGCAGCTGTCCAGGTACAACGAACACAGAAACAGCAATCATTTGTTATGGCGGGTTCATTTATTATTAACTAATTCGTTTAAGTAACTAAAATAGTTAATTACAATTATACAAGTCCGAGATTTTCATTAAAAAAAAAAAAGAGAACAAGTGTACCAAAGTGTGGAAAAAAGATTGAATAGCAGGTCTTCTATGACACACGCCAGTGAGTACAGAACGAGAGAGAAATGTAAAGAAGAAACAAAACGAAAGAAGTCACACAGACACACAGAGTACCTTCTCACTGTAGGAAATAATGGAAATCGCAAAGTGTGGCGGCTAAACCATTTCGAGAAATGAATGCGGACATATTTATACTGCAAGTGAACTTTAGACCCGCCCCCTTCTGACCCCAGCGTATCGTGGATACATACCTCCTGTGTTTGAAGTGTATCCCTGTCTGTCTACCACTCTCCTCCCCCTCTCCCCTCCCCATCACCATTTGCAGAGGCTCTTCTGCGTTCTGATTACGTAAGGTGGTGCTGAAATCTTTGAGTGTCCTGAGGCAGGAGATGGACATTTGGCGAGTACATCTGCTGGTGGACCGACTTGTCGTCGCCCTGCATCACCCTCGTCATCAGTGAGATGTGTCGCTCGGCAGCACCACATCGCCTCCTCCATTTTCTTTTATCTCCAGGATTTCTTCTTCCCATAATACAAGCATTTATTTTAATTTCAGAGACTTGTTGGATAACCGAGTAATGTATTCGTTCAATTGTTAATCAGATAAAATCGCACTTTTTCCCCGTTTCACGCGTGAACCCTTTTCTTCCCTCTCGTCTTGATTGGTTTCTTCGATTTCTCCCAATCATGTTATTATTGTTGTTGTTGTTTTTATAGTTAATATCATTTGTAGAGCGCCATGAGCTTGCTTTACTGAAACATTGTTGGTATTGGACAAGGCGTTGCTTTACTGCCTGTGTACTGTACAATACTGTCTGTTGTACAATAAACTTCTTACCGCCTGGTGTCGCTGTACAGAGGACAGGATCCACTGCACTCGTGGCACTCAACTTAATCAGGTGTACTCTTCCTTTCGCGGATTAAGAACTTTCTAAAACCGCCTGTCTTGTGGAGATTGGGCAGGGAGGAAGTCTCACCAGCGATTACTGCCCTTGTGCTGGTCATTAGCATGACAAGACGGGATGAGCCGCGCCTGAGCCTATCTGTCTTCCTGCACCTGCACGTGCCGTGTCTGTCAGGCCCTCGAGAGGCTTTGTGCACGTCGTCAGCAGCTGCTCGTGCTGGACAGGAAGGTGATGGTCGCCAGAGTCCTGCTCACGTGTACCCCACGCCGCTACACAAGGCCCGCAACTGAGGAACAAGGGGAGAATAAACGACAGCGAGCAACATGTTTATTTGTACAGCTTTCGTGTGAATTTTGTTAACCACGGGTCTTCGGAGACCTCAACCGCCCACGACACACCCACTCACACACACACACACACACGCACACTCGTACAAACACACACACACGTACACCTGGACGCCAGTAATATCACACCTCTGTGTTTTGATGATGTGTAGCAGTGAATATGTGTAAACATCGAGTGAAATCTCGGATTAACTACACTTTGTACTTAGCTGTAGTGTCGTGCAGTTAGCCCTCATTCTCACTGATGTCCAGTTTCGGGGAGAAGTGGGGGATTCTGCCAAGGTCATTTGGGTATTTATAACATCAAGTTGCCGGCCAAACAAAATTCTCAGTTTAAAAATTAGCAATTAGCAATTAGCTTGCTGTGTTTGGGCCAGCTGTAGTTTTCCAGTGAGTGATAAGACTTTTACAACATGTTCATCAGCCTGCCTGCCTCTGGCTGCCCCCTGAGTGACCACAGTGCAGACAGAAGGACGAGAAGCACACGTGTCCGTCCCCTCATGCACTCGTGTGTGTCCTGTCTGTCCCGTCTTTAACGTTCTCGCTTGTCCCTGGAAATTAACATGATATTTACCATTCCATCAGTAGAAGTGTACTTTGTTATTAAAAAACTCAAAGATTTCTTGAATTTCGAGTCTCGCCTGCGGCTACCTTGGCCGGACCCGACCAAACGAGTTCAGGGCCTGGTTCGTGTTCCCCACCTTTGTCGTGTACCTAACATCGTCCAGTTTCTTTGTTTGACGACAGAAGGACGACTAAGATTTATTGATGAGATGGTGTGAGTGGTTAACGCGGCTCTAGTATAGCGAATATTATGGTATAATATCTAATAAACTGGCAGGACGCCGACTGCCCCGTGGGCCCGGCTTCTCGTGCCGGGGGTGAACACCAGCCTCCCTCTGGCTGTGACTAAGCTGCCCCACCCCTTTTTTCTTATGCTTTTCTTTTTTCTCCCTTACCTGGCCCTTTCATCTATATTCTTCTTCTAATTAACAATCTCTCTGTCATACTACAGTTTTATCCTTCCTGTCTTCTGTCTACACTGTCTTTCTTCTGTTTTCCTACCATTCCTTACTTTTGATGTAATTTTTTTCTCTGTGGCCTTCTTTAGGCCCTTTGTTTGCCGTGCAGGGCTACCCGTGTCGGGGGAGGATGGGATCCTAGAGGTTAAGGTCCCTGATGGATTGCGGCCCATCATACCAACACACCTCTTTGGCCTGGACTTCTCCTAGACGGAGCCAAGCGGCAGGTCGTGTATTGCCCTAGCTTTGCTAGAAGGCTGTGGCCGGGGTCATCTGGTCTTCACACTGGGGAGGCCAGAGTATATTTCCGATAACTCCGAAAAATCTACCCTTTTCTGTTTCTGAACTGCAGCAGGCCCTTCAGAAGTGCAAGGACTTTGCACCAGGGACAACATTTCTTATCAACTGCTGGTCTCTTCTTCTCCTTCTAGACATCTTTAACTTTACTAGTGGAGAGAGGCAGTCGTGGTGCCCACCCCAGCACCTGGCAAGGATCCCTGTGATCCCAACTCTCACCGTCCTATCGCTATCAATAGTTGTCTGTGCAAAACTCTAGAACACACGGTGAATGCTCGGCTCCCCTGGCATCTCGAATCTCAAGGTCTCCTCTACAACCTGCAGTGTGGCTTCAGAAAATTGCCTTAGCAGCCTGGGCCACTTGGTCCGTTTGAAACTTTTGTCAGGGCTGCGTTTGTGGGCAAAGAGCATGTTTTAGGGCTGTTTTTTGGAGAGGGCGTACGATGCTACCTGGAAGCAAACGTATGCCACTCTCATCAAGAATTTTCTTTCACATCGCCTTTTTCAAGTTCGAGTGGGGTCTATCCTGTCTGATCCCGAGTGGGGTCTATCCTGTCTGTTTGATCCCGAGTGGGGTCTATCCTGTATGTCTGACCCCCAAGTGGGGTCTATCCTGTCTGTCTTACCCCCGAGTGGGGTCTATCCTGTCTGTCTTACCCCCGAGTGGGGTCTATCCTGTCTGCATGCCTCTAACGCCGGCTACAGCTGTGTAATGCTGTACAGAGGTGGAGACAGAAAATGGCTTCAAATTCTCAGTCAGCATGCATCCACTTGTACAAACTGCGAGGTATGTTTACAACTCATCTATTTCTGTGCCTGTTGGTGTAGATGTGTGCCCGTTGTTCTCTGTGTTTGTTAGTTTTAGGTTGTACCGTGGCACCCCTCATGTCCTCTCCAGCAAGTGAAGGTCCAACACTGCCTCAGACAGACATTACTGACATCATCAGCTTGACCAAACCTGTCATCATTCCCAGATGCCTCTTGTCCGTCACTGGCAGACCTTCAACAGGATTTGCATTGAACTTGAATAAAGAATTAAACCCCTAAAGCTCTTTGGTAAATACTTCCAGGCTTAAGGAATAATCCGTAAATAATAGTTAATAACTTGTACCTTTGTGTATTTTAACTTTCTCTTCTCTTGTCTTTGTATATCAAACCTTGTTATTGTAATAGTCTAGAATTATCGTACCCATCAACTTTTGAGGCAAGGGCTATATCTAAAAAAAATATTTACTTTTTCCACCATCCTCGGAAATTGTCATTCATGTTTCTATGCAGGCGTTGGAACCCTTCACCTATTTCACCACGGCCTACAGGACAAGTATGATAAAGATAAAGTTCAAGTCGGGCAAAGTTTGTCTTTGACTGTCTATAACAAACTTAGTCAAGCGTCCTCTATTTGTTCCGTTGATAAGGTCTTTAAAGTCTTTTTTATTCTTTATATCACATTCAGTTTCCAAATTATTAAAGCACCTCTTTAGCAGAGTGTCTTAGACAAGTGTTTAATGGAAACAGAAAGTAAAAAAAGATGGGTTGTCTGTATGCTGTTACAGACATACTAATCCTAGTATCCATGGCTGACCTGGGGTCAGCATCCCACCACCCACTGCAGCTGCTGTCAGGTTATCTGGAGTGTCTGTGGTGTTACATACTAACCCTAGTACATGCCAGACCTGGGGTCAGCATCCCATCACCCACTGCAGCTGTTGTCAGGAATCCTATCACCAAGCTGTCGGGGGACATTCTGTAAGCTTTCGCCACATGTTTACTGTCATCTGAAAGTACATAACTCTGTTCAGAATCTAACTTTCTTTACTCGGAAGGAAACACAATTATCAATATCATAAGATTAATTATTGTATAATATAATAATATTAAACAATCATTATGTAATTAATACTAATAATAGTCATGCTCACCAACTTGCCGCGCGATACTGACTTTATTAGCCCCAACACATCTCAGTCGCATGGACTAGTAAACTAGTGAAAGGGATTTCTTTGTAGCCCTTCTCTTTTGTGAATATGGTCAGAGAAGGAACAAAGTGAAAGTCTAATGGAAAAAACTCAGAAAAGTAGGGTGGAATGGTTGAGACTTCCATCCTATGCTGTAACAATTTTGCAACAAAATTCAACCACATTTGGTTGTTGTAATCAAGGAAGGAATCTGTGTTAACCAGTGATGGTTGTTGTGTTTGTTACAGAGTGCTTATATGTTTGCTCAGACACGTTGCATGCTAATAATATATTTTTCCACACGTGCATGTGGTGTTTGTTGGCTTTTAAGTGACAAACTTCTGTCACAAATGTATTGACCTCAACAAGTTTAGCAACCTACTCGACCCTCAACTACCCAGCTATCGCCTAGTGACCTTTGTGCACCCGGTCCCTGCGCCTTAATTGTCTTATTATTAACTTCCTAGAATATTCATTAGCTTGTGTGCATGGCAGGTCTTGAAAATGAGTCAAGTCTCAGGTGGCAAGTCGACTGTTGACACCACACAACATTGACATGTACTTGAGACCAGCAACTGTATTTTCAAGATTTCACAGAACTCAGCCCCTGCAGCAGCTTGGCAATGATGGAGGCTTTGCACGGACCTCGGCAAGGAAGGACAAGACACGGGGCCTCATACACAGTCCCGTGTTTACCAAACTGGGCAACAACCGGGGGATCAGCCCGCCTGTGAGCCCCGAGCCTTTGCCACAGTGAAGCTGGCGAGAGTCAGTGAGGTGCGGAAAGAGATAAACAGAAGACTTCCCCTGTCCTCGCTATCACCAGTAATCCACAGGATGTATGTGCGACTTATCACTCGACACTCTCGCTAGCTAGTCTCACACTCTCAGACACGTTGCAGCAGAAGTAAAATGCTGGCCTAACGGTCCTAACCACTCACACTGACAAGAACCGTTGTGACGTCGTCAGCTTCTCTTCCAGCAGCGATTGGATGGAAACGTTCAGGTGACGTGAGTCGTCATCCAATCAAAAGTAGCTTCGTCAGCGACTTGCCGCTGTAGCTGGTTTTGTGGACAACCCCACGGCTGTCTGACGAGACATCCACTGATGTCCCTATAAGGAGGCAGCTGTCTGGAGAGAGAAGTCAATTGTTTACAGAGACCAGGAAGGTGCCGAGACTGTCTGCTGTCACAAGGTGAGCGAGTGAACTCTGAATACAATAAAACTCAGGTTACACATACAGGACAGCCATCGTGCGGTGAGTCTGTGAATGATAGTGTCATTACACTGCTGGTGGTCAACAATTTTACTTCCGTACTAAATTGTGTTTGTTAGTTTACCTTTTAGCATCTCATAGCAAAATAAGACACTGGAAAAACTAAATGTGGCGAAACTTCAAACGCACGAGGAAGATGTGGCAGTCGTTTGAGAAGTGCGTTCAGTTTAAACAGAGATGGTGGTTAAAAGTTCAACCAGGTTAGTGACTGGGAAACTGCCTGTCCCCCAGCAGCAGATGGAGCCCGTTTATCCGGGGAAGATCAAAGTGACAGGAAGGGAGGAAGGAACAACTGCCTGCATTCCGTGCTGACTGTGCAATAGGACAGTTAACACCACGACCCCACATTTCGAACTTTGTCATGCCATTAAAAATAAATTACAGCCACTAAATTTTGAGCTTGATGACAGTTCTTGTCAGGGCTTCTGTCAGCAGCTGATGTTATTTTGTGGGAGTTCGACAAGGCAAGCTTCCAGATTCAGGTCAGGTTAGCCTCACACACAAGCACACATACACACAGGTACACACAGTGTCCAGGCAGTGGTGACAGAGTGAGGTAGACCCTTGCACCCACCAAATGTGGCGGAGTTCTGAAATGTTCTAAAACAATGAAGATAGAAAGCCTATTGCATTCTATTGCCATGGCAATGGTTTCCCCTTTCCTCGCTGCTTTTGCTGCTGATGAAGAAATGTTTTTCAGATCAGAAGATGAAGATGACTATCATCGCTGTTGTCGCCACCGCTGCCGTGGTGTTGCTGGCCTCCACTGAGGTGAGTAGCCAGTCACTAGTGGCAAGGGAATGTGAGAATGTGACCATGCAATGACCATGTGAGATGTGAACATGTGGGACATCAAGGGCGCCAAACCAAAGCCTGCTCCTGCTGACCCTTGTTTACCTGACAATGGATACAAAATAAACAAATAAAAACTTGACCGTTCTTCACAGCGGAGATTAGACGTGCAGTGCAATGACAGATAACAACAAATCGTGTATTTTTTTTGAAATGCATAATTGATTAAAATAACTGAATAATAATTTAAAATCAGAATACTTGACAGGAAACAAAACGCAGTTCTTATTTGGACTAAACAAATAAATGCTAATTATTGTCCACGCGGAGACTATTGAGGTACTCGCAGCAATGGTGTGAATACTCAGACCATCTTTAGCTTACCTGGCTGTCCACAAAATAAATATATCAGATGATGGGTGACAAGGTGCTGCTGACCATTGCAGGTCGAGGCTGTAAAGATAACGGATGCCGACAGGAAGCTGGCGGATCTGATCAACAGGGAGGCGCTGCTGAAGACGGAGGCCAACGAAGAGAGTAAGTGTGACGACAGGACGGAGGTACAACCTTAGTGTAGTGGGGGGACCAATCACTGGTAGACTAGTCAGCCGCCATCACTGGCAGTTGCCGCATATCATCTTTCAAAGAAGTTTATGAAAAATTTTGTCTCCTGAAAGCTCCGCGTGTTGCCTTCTTACAAGAGAACTGTCGTTGATGTTCTATTTGTTGGTGCTGGGAATTTGGTACTTATTTATATATAGAAAGCTGTGGACTCTTGTGTGGCGGGAAAAGCGAGGTGAACAGTTCAAACAATGGGGTAAGTGCTGGCTCACTTGTCTAACTTAACCGCCGCGTATAATGGGTACATGTGAGATGTATAGGTCTCCACACTTCTAGAGCATTTAATCAGAACTTTAATAAACTTATTACTATGGCGGTTCAGATGGTCATTAAGAATTAATTTATGAGTGTTAGCATGACTTAGCTGAGAAGTGTTAGTTGTCTGTAGTGATATTTATCTTAGTTTTGTGTGATTGATATTAGCTTAAATTTTAATTCCCGGTTTATTAGAGGTTTGTACCGTTGCCGCGAGGGTAGGAGTGCTGCACCACCACACGTGCTCATCGTTGGGAAGCCGTTGATGTGTTAGCATGTCTGTGATTCATGCTAACAGCTCGTCCACTGCCTTCACTGCATTCATTGCATGCTGTCTGGTGTGCTTGCAGTTCAGGACAAGCTGACTCCCAACGTTCGAGGCTTTAGTGACGACAACGCCGACGACAGCCAGCCGTCAGACAGGGACCTGAAGCAGATGCTAAAGAACGCCGACGATGACGCCAGCAATGATCAGCCCAGCGTCCGAGCTGCGGACGATGACGACAACAACCCGCCCTCACTTCGGGAAATACTGAGAGCCGCCGATGATGGCGATGACAACCAGCCCTCCCTCCGTGAACTCTATGAAGCAGTGAGGTCTGCTGATGATGGCGATGACAACCAGCCCTCGTTCCGTAAGCGCCGCGAAGCAGTGAGATCTGCTGATGATGGCGATGACAACCAGCCCTCCCTCCGTGACCTCTATGAAGCACTGAGAGCCGCAGACGATGGGAGATGACAATCCACCCACACTCCGCGAGCTCCACGAAGCACTGAGAGCAGCAGACGATGGAGATGACAACCAGCCCTCGCTCCGCGACCTCCAAGAAGCACTGAGAGCAGCAGACGATGGTGATGACAATCCACCAACACTCCGCGAACTCCAAGAAGCACTGAGAGCAGCAGACGATGGAGATGACAACCAGCCCTCGCTCCGTGACCTCTATGAAGCGCTGAGAGCCGCAGACGATGGAGATGACAACCAGCCCTCGCTCCGTGAACTCCACGAAACACCGAGGGCTGCAGACGACAACGACGACCAGCCGACGATGGAACAGATGCGCGAGCTGTACATGGCTCTGCGCTCCCTGGAGACGGAGAACGAGCAGGAGTAGTCACAAAGATTATAATGCCCCACGGCACTGTCAGGTCACCATGGTGTCTGTCTTCCACCAAAAAGCTTTGCACAATACTGCTTCCAGACCTCCAGACCTCCATCCTCGGGACCACACAAGACAACTTGCAAGCAGCATCACAATCAGCTGAATTTTCTGATTTTAAACTGCGGTATTCTCAATGCTGTTTTCCAAATAGCTAAAACGAAGCCATCAGACGTACTTAAAATTATTTATATTGTATATGTCAGAGGAAATAGTCTAAAAAAATTAGTAATTAAATGAATCATTCCGCTTTTATTTATAAAAATACAGTTTGTTTCTCCTTCCCAGTCTTGTTTTGTTACAAAATTGGAGTGTTACCCTGTTTCTTGGGGGTTTTTGTTGTTGATGTTGGTGTGGTGGTGGTGGTGGTGGGGGTGCTTTTCATACGATTCCCCACCTTTCTTCCTTTTTTGTGCTGCTTCTCCTCTGTGAGTCAGCAGACTGATGCAGTCAGCTGACAGTTCAAATTATGGAAGCAATGTATTAAACAATTAGAATAAGGAACGCAGACATGCAGACTGAAAGCCAGAAAGAAAGAAAAAGAGAAAGACAGAAAAGGAGAAAGAGGACGTTCCTATTAACTTCTGTTGTCACCCAAACCTCTCACCAGCACTCGTGCCGGTGGCCAGCATCTCTGGATACCACAGAGAGTGGCAAGCAGATAATAACAGGGCGAGAAGGACATTGGAGTGTGCACGACCCCAGTGCCCAGGTAATTTCCTCCTAACGAAAACTGCATGCAAGAGGGAGGGTAAGCATGGGGCTAATGACAACAAACATACCAACTAAACACTTGCTATGCACGTGTGGTCAACATTCCTTGTGTTCTTTGAAGAAATTGGTGCTCAACATACAATGACAGCGGAATCTTGCAATCCTGAATCTCTCACCCTTCCTCCCCAAGACCGTTATATCTTAGGTCCTTACTGTCACTACCTCAAGAATTTTTCTCGATGAGAGTGGTAATGTTTTAAACAAATAAAATAAAGGAGCTTTCCTAATTTTTCAAAGATTGGGTTGTGGGAAAAGTCAGGGCGTGTTTTTCTAAGGGCAATTATTTATATCAAAAACACGGATATCGCCATTTTCCCAATAACCTTTTGCCATCTTGCAGTGATATTCATTCCTCAATCTTAGAAGGACCTGTCTTTATCGGCAAAAACTGAGAAAGGTGTTGATTTAAAGCCTCGTCTGAACTGAACGTTGTAACCTCTAA